>NC_133334.1:42930216-43231716 GCF_042186555.1 Aquarana catesbeiana | reverse complement strand
TTTGTGAAGCATTATCTAGGTGGGAAGGAAGTTCTGCTTTCATACGTCTATGTGGAGGTAGTCTAATGTAGTACACATGATCTGAAAATCAGACAACAGATCGACTTTTTTTGCTTATTAGTCACAAGTAGGAATTGAATAGGTTACTAAAGTCATGAAAATTCTTTTACGACAGAAAAAAAAAAATCGGAAGTGATGCCCTGTGTTGTAGTGTATTTGTATTGTATTTTCAGACATCTGTACTGACTAAACGAAAATCATACGATCTGGTATCGTATGAGGAAAATTTTCGTGCTTGTCCGATCGCGTCGAAAGCAGTATTTTTCGTCCAATTTTCCGATCGTGTGTACGGGGCATAATGCTGGCCATACATTATACCAAATATCGGCTGAAATTCGGTCATTTAGACAGTTCGTTCGTTTTCTGGCCAGTTAATGGGCACAAAATCGATAATCGTTGGGACGTTTTTGAGACGAAAAAACGAAGGACAAGTTTGGAAATTTTCTGCCGAACGAACGATAAATTGAAAGGTTAATGTGTTTCCCGTCCGAACTGACTGTACTAGGTATATGTAAAAAAACGAACAAAAAATGCATTCATTTATGTCCACTGAACGATTTATCGGTCATTACATGATGGCACCATTGTTTGCGCTCACGACCGAATGTTCATTTTTGGAAAATGGGTTCGGCCGATTTTTTGTATAGTGTATGGCCAGCACAAGAGTCATAGTTATGTGGAGTACATACTATAAGAAAATCGGGCGAACGTTCATGCCAATTTTCTCTATATTTCCCAGCACATGGGAACCGATGAAAGAAAATTCTTACGAATATTCTCATACGACAAAGGCTTTGTTGTTTATTGTTTCTGATTATTCACAATCTTTCTTTTCTGATTTTTCTTGTACGAAAATCGTCCAAAAACAGTATACATTAAAAGAAAATCGTTTGTTCTGTTCCCGTATGAGAAACATTTTGGAGTTTGTCCCTTCGGGAATTTTCGGCCAGAAATTCGGAATCAGCTGTCGAAATTTTCACTATATGAAAATCGTAAGAAAATTCTTTGGACGAAAATGTTCGCCCGATTTTCTTATAGTGTGTACGAGCCTTTGGTCTCAATTGCATTTAAGTAAGTCAGAAATTATTTAAATTGTCTTTGTATACCATCCAAGCTAACCAGGTATTACAAAATGTTTCATTGGTGTTTCAGGTTACAAAATCTTTTCATATGCCTTACATCATTAAGTATCTCCAGCCATTCCATACACCCCAGGTAACGGCGCCCGTCCCGGCGCGTGCTCCTGCCATGTATAGTGGGTGCCGCTGGGAAGAAGAGAATGACACACGTCCGCTCTCCTCCCCTCCTTGTTGCCGACCCGGTGACATGTTTGATGTAACTTCCGGGTCAGCCCCTCTGTGTCCCTGGCCAGCATGGATGTAATGCATTAGTGGAGCTCAGGGGAGACATTCAGGGATGTCTTATTAAAGAGAGCCTGTCACCAAAAAATCATATAGGGAACTAAAAAGCCCCTATGTGATGAAAAAAAAGTTACACTCAAGCACATAAAACCCACCCCCCAAACAAATGTTTGAGGCCTCCCACATATATGCACGTACAAACATAAATGCATCGGGGGGGGGGGGGGGGGGGGGGTAGGGGCACGCATGAAAACGTAGATCGTGATACACATATTACATATCGCTGCTCCGGAGTGAGAGCAATATTTATAGCCCCAGACCTTCTCCATAACGCTAAACTGATGACCTATAGGGGCTTTTAAAGTGTTGCCTATGGAAAATATAGGGTACTGAAATTTGTCGCCATTTCATGGGGGCACATAAATTAAATTTTCGACATGCGGGGTATCTATATACTTGGTGCAACCTCATCTTTTATATCTTATCAAAAAATTGGGTAATTTATTGCATTTTGTGCCCTAAAGTTAACTTGTGTATTTTTTACTGAAATGTTGCGTTTCCTAGACCTATGTGGTAATATCCTGTGACATAAAAAATTGGAACTACCACTATTTTATTCTCTAGGATGTCTGCTTTTAGAAAATATTTTATTTTTGGGGGGTTTTACGTAATCTTCAGGGCTAAAATGATTTTTTAGGTATGTGTGCAAAAAATGCAAAAACAGTTCTGGCGGCGAAAGGGTGAAGAGCTTTTATAAAAAAAAAAAAAAAGTCCAGCAAAACAAACTGTTTCCATCACAGAAGTTTCCACCATCAACACAAAGTAAAACAATATTCAGCCTTCTGACTCTATAGCCGTACCGCTGCTCAGGCCCATCCTAACACAGTAACACTGTACCTCTGTCAGCTCTCTTGTCTATGCAGCACCTTGCTGCTCCAGTCCTCAGGCTTGGGGCCTCCATCTGTTCTGTCACAGACTGCATCTTGCAGACCTGCACACTTCTAGCTGCTCCCTCACAACCACACAGACCCCTTGGGAGGGTGGAGCCGAGAACCATGGTCAGGTCTCTACAAAAAGCCCAGCACACAGCTGCCCAATTAGTGTGCTGGTGGTTCTAAAACCAGGACCAGGACTGGAGATTTTGACCCACCCAAGTCTCTAAGAAATCTCCAGGCTCCAGGTCCCAAACCAGGTTTTACCAACTAGAGAGGTTGAAAACTGAAAAAAAAAAATTTTCCTGCATGTGAGACAAGCCCCCCGGTGCTCCTCAACCTGCCTGGATGAGAATCCTAGGTGATATAAAAGCCTTTTAACACCATTACAGGGCACCTCACTGTCACAATATACATACACATATCGATCAGCCATAACATTATACCCACTAACTGCTGAAGAGTATAACAATAATTATCTTGTTATCTCGTGACAATTGCACCTGAAAGTCGATGGGATACATTAGGCAGCAAGTAAACCTCTTGTCCCTGAAGTTGATGTGTTGAAAGTAGAAAAAAAGAATGGGCAAGGATTTAAGCAACTTTGACAAGAAACTTTTGCCAAATTGTAATGACTAGACGACTGGGTCAGAGCAACTACAAAACTGCAGCTGTTGTGAGATCTTCCCATTGTGCAGTGATCAGGACCTACCAAAAGTGGTCCAAGAAAAGAAAACCGGTGACCTGGCGACAAGGTGATGAGTGGCCAAAGCTCACTGATGCATACGGGGAGCGAAGACTAATCTATAGCCCGAACCAATAAAAGAGCTACTGTAACTCAAATTGCTGAAAAAGTTAATACTGGTTCTGAGAGAAAGGTTTCAGAACACACAGTCCATCGCAGTTTGTTGCGTATGAACTGTATAGCCACAGACCAGTCAGGGTGCCCATGCTGACCCGTGTCCCCAGCCAAAAGCGCTTACAGTGGACACCTAAGCATCGGCACTGGACCACAGACCAATGAAAGAAGGAGTCTTCAAGGTTTTGACTTGATACTTCACATTCTCCAGATATTGATCCAATTGAGTATCTGTGGCATGTGCTGGAAAAACAAGTCTGACTCATAGGAGGCCCCACCCTGCAACTACTGAACTTAAGCGATTTGCCACTGACAGCTCAGTGCCAGATACCCCAGCATAACTTCAGAGGTCTAGTGGCGTCCATGCCTCGATGGGCCAGGGATGTTTTGATGGAAAATGAAGGACCTACTCAATATTAGGTGGGTGATCATCTTATGGTGGTGGTCATAGGATTATGGCTGATATACAGTGCCTGGAAAAAATATTCATACCCCTTTTTTTTACATTTTTTTCAAATATTTCACATTTAGTCATGTTACAACCAAAAACGTAAATGTATTTTATTGGGATTTTTTGTGATAGACCAACACAAAGTGACACAGAATTGTGAAGTGGAAGGAAAAATGATAAATGGTTTTCAATTTGTTTTACAAATAAATATCTGAACAGTGTGGCGTGCATTTGTATTCAGCCCCCTTTACTCTGATACCTCCAACTAAAATCTAGTGGAACCAATTGCCTTCAGAAGTCACCTAATTAGTAAATAGAGTCTACCTGTGTGTAATTTAATCCCAGTATAAACACAGCTGTTCTGTGAAGCCCTCGGAGGTTTGTTAGAGAACCTTAGTAAACAAACAGCATCATGAATGCCAAGGAACACACCAGAGAGGGCATGGATAAAGTTGTGGAGAAGTTTAAAGCAGGGATAGGGTAGAAAAAAAGATCCCAAGCTTTGAACATCTCACGGAGCACTGCTCAATCCATCATCCGAAAATGGAAAGAGTATGCAAACCTACCAAGACATGGCTGTCCACCTAAACTGACAGGCCGGGCAAGAAGAGCATTAATCGGAGAAGCAGCCAAGAGACCCATGGTAACTCTGGAGAAGCTACAGAGATCCACAGCTCAGGTGGGAGAATCTGTCCACAGGACAACTATTAGTCGTGCTCTCCACAAATCTGGCCTTTATGGAAGAGTGGCAAGAAGAAAGGCTTTGTTTAAAGAAAGTCATAAGAAGTCCTGTTTGCAGTTTGCGAGAAGCTATGTGGGGGACACAGCAAACATGTGGAAAAAGGTGCAAAACGCTGTGTGGTGGAAAACTAACACTGCACATCACCCTGAACACACCAGCCCCACCGTGAAACATGGTGGTGGCAGCATCATGTTGTGGGGATGGTTTTCTTGGGACAGGAAGCTGGTCAGAGTTGATGGGAAGTTGGATGGAGCCAAATACAAGGCAATCCTAGAAGAAAACTTGTTATGTCCCGTACACATGGTTGGAATTTCCAACGGAAAATGAAAATGTTCGATGGGAGCTTGTTGTTAATAATTCCGACCGTGTGTAGGCTTCATCGGACATTCTGATCGTGTGTACACAATTCGGACGCACAAAATTCCACGCATGCTCGGAATCAAGCAGAAGAGCCGCACTGGCTATTGAACTTCATTTTTCTCGGCCCGTCGTACGCGCTGTATGTCACCACGTTCTTGACGTTCAGAATTTCCGACAAGATTTGCGTGACCGTGTGTATGCAAGACAAGACATTGGAAAAAATCAATGGATTTTGTTGTCGGAAGGTCCGAACGTGTGTACGGGGCATTAGAGTCTGCAAAAGACTTGAGACGGAAACTCACCTTCCAGCAGGACAACGACCCTAAACACAGCCAGAGCTATAATGGAATGGTTTAGATCAAATCAGATTCATGTGTTAGAATGGCCCAGTCATTGTCCAGACCTAAATCCAATTGAGAATCTGTGGCAAGACTTGAAATTTGCTGTTCACAGACACTCTCCATCCAATCTGACAGAGCTTGAGCTATTTTGCAAAGAAGAATGGGAAAAAATTTCACTCTCTCTAGATGTGCAAAGCTGGTAGAGACATCCCCAATAAGACTTGCAGCTGTAATTGCAGAAAGAGGTGGTTCTACAAAGTATTGACTCAGGGGGGCGCTATACAAATGTACCCCACACTTTTCACATATTTATTTGTAAAAAAAAAAAATTAAAAACTATTTATCATTTTCCTTCCACTTCACAATTATGTGCCACTTTGTGTTGGTCTATCACATAAAATCCCAATAAAATACATTTACGTTTTTGGTTGTAACATGACAAAATGTGGAAAATTTCAAGAGGTATGAATACTTTTTTAAGGCACTGTATATATACTGTGTATGTGTGTGTATGTACGGTATATATATATATATATATATATATATATATATACATACACACACACACACACACACACACACACACATTATCACACACATACATATACACACATACAGTATTACTGGATGATTGATCTATTAATTCATTGATTGAATAGCAGATAATAGATATAAAGGATTGGTCATGGACAGATGAACAGATCAAAAGGAAAAAAAACTAGATAGATAGATAGATGGATGTTTTCTCTCCAGAATCAATGTGCTGCATTCCTTTAATGGTAGCTCAGGATCAAAGCCTTGTTCATAGATGGTGATGTGTCCAGCGTCATCACTGCTATTACACGTTTGGACACAACAGTGCTGTTTGCAATTTCATTATATGATGGAATTGATGAAGCGTTTTATTGTAATAATACAGCAGAGTCTAAAAATACCCTCATGAACAGGTTGTAAAATTAGAATGGCATCTTGGTTACTAGGGATGCAGTTACCAACTGCAAAAGAAAGCGTATGTGGGAGGAGGGAAGCATCAGAAATGAAGGCTAAAAATTCACCCCAGCCACACCCAATGCACAAGAGACACACATACATGCAATCCCCAGTACAGAGTACAGCTAAAGCATCTAAAAAAATAACAAAAAAATATTAAATAACAACACATTTTATGAAATAAGCAGATACAATTAATTATTTTAAAACTGCTGTCCGCTGATTTCCCTACTCTATCCAACAAAAGATTTGGGTATGCATACCCTTTAAAATTTAGTGAAGCGCCTGGCACCGATGGGAGCCTGGAGCAGCAGTTTCTTCAGATGATCCAAGGACATCTATTACTGAATAAATTATAATTTACAGTGCGGTTATATTATTTACTGTTATTTCACCTTTCAAAAATAAATTATTAAAATTGTTACAAATATGGGTTTGACTCTTTAGCAAACAAGACACACCAGCAGATCCTGAGCGTGCGTTTTTGATAAATACCACCCAGAAATGAAGTCTGCACACTATACGCAGCACACTCTGGGAGTTGTGATGAGAAGGGAGGGGTGCAAAACAGCTTCTGCAGATTTGGCTGTAAGAACAAGTGGAAACCAACAGAAGCCACGTGGGAGGGAATGTGGGTGCACCATATTTTATGCTAATTACCCACTGATCGCTCTTGTTTTTTTGTTGACTCTGATAAATATTCAACATACATTAATGAAGCATATTGAAACCGTGATCACCTCGACCAGCTCTGCTCTGCACAGTGCAAACTACAGCAGCCATTCATAAAAAAAAATCCCATAAAGCAGAACTCTGGCTTAAATGAAAAAGAGAACATTACATACAAATGAAATCAGTCAGTAAAAAAAATAATAAAAACCTTAGTTCTTTTTTTTTTTTTTTTTTTTTGTAGCAGAGTTGAGGAAAAACTCCAGGACCATAAGATGTTCAAACAGGGATAAGGTGAGTGTAAAGGGGATTTTAAAATCTACATTCTGTTCTCCATCCAGAGATCACTGGCCAGGTATTTGGGTAAATTTCCAAAGATATCTACGTGGCCAACTGCTAATACTGGCCAGCAGCAGGTTGGTGTGCAGAGGGAGAAATCATTCTAGGAGTGAAATCTGCAGCTGAAAATCAAGAGCAAAGCTGTGGGAGGGAGAGAGCAGGCTGCACCCACTGTAGGCTGCCTGCAAAAAGCCACAGGAGAGGTCCAGTTACCTTGCCAAAGAAGAGAGTAGCAGGTACCAGTCTTTATTACAGGTACACGTTCCTGCATAGAGGAAAAGTTTGACCCTTCCTTCTGAAAATGCTCATTACCCCCATTTCAATCCACAAAGCAATGAGGTGCCTCAATCAATGGATCACTAAAGCTCTGCACTACATTGGTGGATGCAATGGGGATGCTTTTCAATGTTATTGTTTCGGTAAGTTGATATTTGAAGCAGTACCAACTGGCATCTGGCAGTGCCTGCTCTTCAGTTTTTTTGTTTTTTTTTAAATCAGGTAATTTGTATTGACAGTATTTTTCAATTAGATACAAACAATAAAACAAGTATCTTAATGCAAATCAAAAGCATAATACAAAGTACAAAGAAAACAACAAAGTGCAAAAAGCACACTTTAAAGATCATGCATTCCATAGGCTTTCATCCAAGGAGGTTGAGGTTCTGTGCAAGCCATTCTAGTTCCTCCACACCAAACTCATCAAACCATGTGCTAATGGAGCTCTTTTTCTCTAAGCGTTTCCCATAACAGCCATGAGACCTAGGCCTCCTCCTACCAGGACAGGAAACATGTTAACCCCCACCTGATAAAAGGGCGGTCCTCCGGGCCCCATGTCACTATTAGAGTTTCCTCCAGATGGGGGGTAATATGTTTCCTGGAACTGGTTATCCTAGGTCTCATGAGTGTAACTCCTGTGGCGTTTGGGGTGGTATTCCTACCTTCTTCTTGGGTCGCAGAGTGGCACATCCACCGGGGGAGTAGGTTTGTGGCTGCTTTCCCTGGTTCTCAGTGCACGGGGAATGCCAGCACAGCAGTGCATGTCTGAGCCCTGGTCCATGTGTCGCATGGCGGCAGTCAGCTTGGTTTTCCCTGCTAAACAGCATGGCTGGAGTGTGCAGTAAAAAAGAGGAAGCCTCGCGCGTGGAGGGGCGGAACTTATGCATTCCAAGCTGGCCCACAGGAAGTACCCGGCGGGGTCACTTCCGAGGCATGTGACATCATCAGCGGGCGCCAGAGACACTAGTTTCTGTCTCTAAAACGGCACGAGCAGGGACGCTGGAAGGCTGGTGTTTGAAAAAGAGTGAAACCCGTCAGAGGCTGCGGACCACTACAGGGGCAGGATGGACTCCTCTGCGATACCTGCACAGGCAGCGGAAGCAGGCCCTAACACCAGCACCTCACAGGTAAGTCTGAAATGTATTTTACTTGCTTGCACATCCTGTGAGTGTTTTCCCCCTTGTAACCAGTAGAGACTAGGTGAAGGGAGCACATTTTTCCTTTCCTCCTGCACAGGGTGTTATGGAGTGTATGTGGCATAAAATTCATTAGGGTCATTTGTTCTCTTGCAGGCCAAGACTCAGGACAAGGCCCAAGAGCAGCCACCAAAAAAAAAAAATTTGTGGTTTGTGGAAACAAATTGCACTTCTCATGGAGCAAAGCAGTTTGCTGCACCTGTATAGACAGCCTAGTTAAGGATGACCCGGTAGTCTCCTGTCAGAAAATGCTGACTTGCGTTAGAGATGAGCTTACATCTACGTTTAGCTCATTTAAAACTCGAATTGATAAGATTCAAGTCCCCTCAGAGGGTCCATCTCCAGTTAGGACTTCATCCAGTCCTAGCGTCCCCATCAGAGTGCGGAGAGTGAAGACTCTGAGGCTGAAGTCTGATCTACCCATTCTTCTCCGGAAGAATCGGGGTCAGATACTGGGCCCAGGGATAGAGAATCCATAAGAGGCTCGAAGTATAAGTTATCATTAGAAGATGTAGATGACTTATTAAAGGCCATCTATACGACACTTGATATAAAAGAGGAGAAGGTACAATTGTCTAAACATGACCTTATGTACAAAGGTTTGCATAAAAAATAGGCTAGAGGCTCTAATAGGCTTCAAAATAGGGTGGGCTCGGGGCGCAGAGCACTGCGTCCTGATCCCACCCAGTTGTGTGACATAGCAAATGAATTTTCGCTATTTTCACATTAACCTTCCTTCCCACCAATCAGGAGGAAAGTCTGTGAGACCTGTTTCCCGATTGGCCAAAGTGTCAGGCGATCCCATTCCGCTTTGGTGGAAGAGAAGTCACGGAGGAGGAAGCCTGGGAGCCAGAGCGGACACCGGAGCCGCCGCTTCAGCAGAGAAGTATACCTTGGTCTGTGAGACTGCTCTGTATACCCTGATCTGTATACTCTTGTCTGTGAGGCTGATCTGTATACCCTGGTCTGTGAGGCTGACCTGTATACCCCGGTCTGTGTGGCTGAGCTGTATACCCTGATGTGTGATGCTGGGGCTGTATCCTCTGTCCTGTGATGCCGGGGCTTTATACTCCTGACCAGTGGTGGTGCGTCCATAAGGGTGCACGAGTGCTGCCCCCTCTCTCCTGCCACCCCCTCTAGCACCAATTGATAGATTCATGCATTGCATGAATCTATTTATGGCTGCCGATGCCACCCCCTATATAATTATTGAATTACAGCGGCAGGGTTTCTTTTTTGAAGCACCCGATTAGAGCCATAGGGTCAAAAAAGGTGACCTGCGAGCACCATGCTGGGTGCTCGCAGGTCACTCAGCTGTGTTAGAAAAGCGAATGAATATTCGCTTTCCTAACACTAAACCGCCTCTCCACCAATCAGGTGATCGGATCTGTTACCAGTCACCTGAAACAACAGGCGCTGTGATTGGACGCTTATCAGGCGTCCAATCATAGCAGAGAATGAGAAGAGAGGACCGGAGAAGACATTGAGGATCATCAAGGAGCTGTCCTACCGAGACAGGGTAAGTGCAGATGGCAGGCGTGGGGGGGGGGGGGGCACACTGGCAACATCTGATATGGCACAGTGGCTGTGTTTGATATGACACAGTGGGAGCATTTGATGGGCACATTTGCAGCATTTGATGGGCACAGTGGCTGCGTTTGATAAACACAGCGGCGGCAATTGATGGGCACAGTGGCTGCGTTTGATGGCACAGTGGCAGCAAATTGATGACACAGTGGCTGCGTTTAATGGCACATTGGCTGCATTTGATGGGCACAGTGGCTGTGATTGATGGCACAGTGGCTGCGTTTGATGGCACAATGGCTGCGTTTGATGGCACAATGGCTGCGTTTGATGGGCAAAGTGGCTGTGTTTGACACAGTGACTGCGTTTGATGGCACATTGGCTGCGTTTGATGGCACAGTGTCTGCGTTTGATGGCACAATGGCTGCGTTTGATGGGCACAGTGGTGGCAATTGATGGGCAAAGTGGCTGTGTTTGAAGGGCACAGTGGCGGCAATTGATGGCACAGTGGCAGCATTTGATGGCACAGTGGCTGCATTTGATGGCACAGTGGCAGCAATTGATGACGCAGTGGCTGCATTTGATGAGCACAGTGGCTGCGTTTGATGCCACAGTAGCGGCAATTGATGGCACAGTGGCTGCATTTGATGGGCACAGTGGTGGCAATTGATAGGCACAGTGGCTGCGTTTGATGGCACAGTGGCTGCGTTTGATGGTACAGTGGCGGCAATTGATGGGCACAGTGGCTGCGATTGATGGTACAGTGAGGCTGCAATTGATGGGGGGTTTTGTTTCAGAATTTTTCAGTTTGTTTGCGCCCCCCAAAAAAATTTTGAGCACCAGCCGCCACTGGTTACCATGTAAAAGCTCACAGACGAGCTTGATATATCCTGTACACTTTGTTCTGGAATGTAACTGCTTCAAGCAGTTATACGTTGCCTGCAGGACAAAAATAGCACAGCATGTTTATTCTAAATAGTGGCAATCCACACAAGCAGTTGGATGTATAAGCAATGCAGTACAATGTGTTCGCTTGCTGAGGCTGTAGTGCTGACACTTGATGCTGTGCTTCTGCATTATGTATAGGAAGTCTCCACTTTTAACCCTATCCTTCACCACCCCCCCTTTTAAAATTTCTAAATCGCTTTGTTTCACTTTTGCAAAAAGTTGAGGTAGGGAGACTTATATGCCAACAACCCTCTCCAAAAGAAGAAAGGAATTCTGGGTTTATGCCAATTTTGAATTGAAGGCCTTTTAGTGAATGTTCCACCCCCTGATTTATTATAGGATAAGTGCAGCTTTGGGGCTTGTGTGGAAGACCCTGAAGGTCGTGTTATGTTGCCATGCCTCCTTCCCCTTCCTTCGATTATAACTGGATATGATTTTTTTTTTTGAGTAATGTTATTTATTTGTGCTGCCTTTTTTGTTCCGTGTGTCTTGTATAGGCGAGACTCATGTATTTTTTTTTTTTTTTCCTCCCCACCCCTTTGTGTGTGTGCACGTGCTGCTGGGGCTTCGAGTCCCGAGTGGACACTATGGCACAGCTGTACATAAGCGGATTTTCCTAATGATCTGCACAAGCACAGGATTCCCAAGCATGCACAAAGTCGATTATCAGGGAACTGAGGGAAGTCTTAAACCTTCCTTGCCTTTGCAGATGCATGGAATATCACCTGCACATGCAGAGGTGTGCCAAAGGGCTCTGCTAGATACCGCCTTTAGTAAATCAACTCCAATAGCTCACAGTGGGAGGTTTGGCCACCTTTGCCGTTTATGCCCGGTTCACATTGCCGCGACTTTGAATCCGACATGCCGGCGCGACTTCATCGTGGCTTGCATGCGACTTTTTTAACAGAAGTCGATGCAAGTCATATTGAAGTCGGACCAAAAGTAGTACAAGAACCTTTTGTCTAAGTCAGAGCGACTCATGTTGCTCCTATTAGAACGGTTCCATTGCCGCTAATGGGGCACGACTTGACATGCGACTTTGAACTCTCAAATCGCATGGCAAGTAGCGGTGGTGTGAACCAGGGCTCAGCATGGACAGAAGAATCTGGTAATTTGCTTTCATTCATCTACAGCTGAACAAACAAATTCTATATGTGTGTGGCCAGCTTTGCCAAAACAGCACTGGCCCCATTTACATCTACAGTTTTGCAAGCATATCAGCTGCCTACTATAGCTTTTTTTGAAAATTCTTTAAGGTTCTTGTTCCATTTTACACAAAATTATTTATACAGAGTAATCCCTATGGACACTTGAGAAACCAGTAAGATGATGGGGACGAGTTAAGTGAGCAAATCTACTATGTTAGCATCATGTATGAATAATGAAATGTATTAATTAACAATATTATACATGGGTTTAATGAGCACATTAGAGCTCTAATTGTTAATTAGAGCATCGTCGTGTATGTTATTAATAACAAGATGCCTAAAATCTAAATGTACCACATTGGGCCTAGTACAAAGAAGCAAAGCACTGTAGAAGAATACGAAAATGAAAGCATTCAGAGGTGAATCTAACAACAAGGGGCAATTATATCAAATATTTCACATGCCGTTCCAGGCGAGATCAGGCTCCACACTCAATAATCACATCTCAGGTGCTGGCTTGGCTCAGTTTGTCTTCACCAAAGCAATCAATTATATCAGCAACAGGGATGCCGCACACCAAGATGCAAAATAATAATCTTCCTTTATTAATATAGCTAGGCACAGAGCTTTCTCAAAGACGCTTCTTTCTTCTGTAGGCTCCATTCACACCTTGGTGTTCCGGCTTTGGGGGCCATTCGCAGGACTTCTAAAGGCACCCCAATTGTAGTTTTGCTGTGATCAATTGCTGAAAATCGCAGTGAGTGACACTGTCACCTAAAAAAAGCCCCTGCTCCTTTTTGAGCGACAAACTTCACGTGTTGCGATTTATCTCTTTACCGCAAAATTGCACTGCAAGTGGGGTGCCATTAGAAGTCATGGAATCACAAATGCGTGTTTTGCCACAATTCTGGAAGGCCCAGGTGTGAATGGAGCCTTAGGAAAGCGCTGTGCCTAGCGCAAAACATGTCAGAATAGAACTCGTTCCTTCTGGCTATTTTAATAAAGTAAGATTATTAATTTGAATCTTGGTGTGCTGCATTCCTGTTGCCGATACAAGGGGCAGTTATGTGCTGTATCCCCGAGCAAACAAAATATTCAACCCAAGTGTACCTGTGGTTCAGTACATACAGTGCTGTGAAAAGGTATTTGCCCCCTTCCTGATTTTTTATTTTTTTGCATATTTCTCACACTTAAATGATTCAGATCATCAAACAAATTTCAATATTACACAAAGATAACCCAAGTAAATCCAAGATGCAGTTTTTAAATAATTATTTCATTTATTAAGGGAAAAAAGCTGTTCAAACCTGCCTGGCCCTATGTGAAAAAGTAATTGCCCCCTCTGATGCTGAATTATGAATGAACTGTGATTAACCACAGTTTTTTGGAAAGCTGAGTTAAATTTCACTTGCCACATGGGGGCCTGATTACTGCCAGACCTGTTGAATCAAGAAATCACATCAATAGAAGCTGTCTGACAAAAAGCCACACATCATGCCACAATCTAAAAAAATTAAAGAACAGATTAGAAACAAAGTAATGTACATGTATTGGTCTAGGAAGGGTTTCAAAGCCATTTCTAAGGCTATTGAACTCCAGTGAACTACGGGGAGAGCCATTATCCACAAATGGAGATAACTTGGAACAGTGGTGAACCTTCCCAGGAGTGGTCGGCCTACAAAAATTACTCCAAGAGCATGACGACGACTCGTCCAGGAGGTCATAAAAGAACCCAGAACAACATCTAAAGAACTGCAGGCCTCACTTGCTCAGGTAAGATCAGAGCTCATGATTCAACAATAAGAAAGAGACTGGGCAAAAATGGCATCCGTGAGAAAGTTCCAAGGCCAAAGCCACTGCTGACCAAAAAGAACACAAAGGCTCATCTCACATTTACCAAAAACATCTTGATAATCCCCAAGACTTTTAGGCAAATATTCTGTGGACTGATGAGACAAAAATTTTACTTTTTGGAAGGTGTGCGTCCTGTTACATCTGGCATAAAACTAATACAGCATTTCATAACAAGAACATCATACCAACAGTCAGACATGGTGGTGGTAGCGTGATGGTCTGGGGCTGCTTTGCAGCTTCAGGACCTGGGCGACTTACCATAATTGATGGAACCATGAATTCTGAGCTCTACCAGAAAATCCTAAAGGAAAATGTCCGGCCATCAGTTTGTGACCTCAAGCTCAAGTGCACTTGGGTTATGCAGCAGGACAATGATCCGAAAAACATCAGCAAGTCCACCTCCAAAGTGGCCTATTCAAAGCCCGGACTTAAATCCAATTGAGATTAGACATGTGCGATTAGTTTCGTATGAATGGGAAATTCGTACGAATTTCCAGAAATTCGTACATACGTAAGGATCCGAAATACGAATTTTTATGCATACAAATTTTGTACGAAATTTCGTTTACGAACTTCGGATAAATTTATCATATCGAACTTTCATTATTGTTACGAAAAGTTAACGAACCTAAAAGTTCAAAACCCCAGGAAGTTAGCACAGCACAGGGATGGTGGGAGCCCCTCATGATAAATTTATCATAACGAACTTTCGTTTATGTTTTACGAAAACTTTACAAACCTAAAAGTTAAAAACTCAGGAAGTCAGCACAGCACAGGGATGGTGGGAGCCCCTCATAATTATAAATTTATCATAACGAACTTTCGTTATTTTTACAAAAAGTTTACGAAAATAAGTATTTCGTATGAATCTGAATTGAATTTCAGACACGAATTACAAATTAATTCTAATACGAAACGGAACAGATCGAAACCAAACAAATTTATTGACGGCGCACATGTCTAATTGAGATGCTGTTTTATGACCTTGCACAGGCCGTTCATGCTGGAAAACCCTCCAATGTGGCTGAATTGAAACAATTCTGCAAAGAAGAGTGGGCCAAAATTGCTCCACGGCAATGTGAAAGACTCATTGCCAGTTATCGCAAACGCTTGATTGCAGTTGTTGCCGCCAAGGGTGGCACAACCAGTTATTAGGTTTAGGGGGCAATTACTTTTTCACATAAAGCTAGGCAGGTTTGGGCAGCTTTTTTGCCTTTAATAAATAAAACCATTATTTAAAAACTGCTGTTTGTATTTATTCGGGTTATCTTTGTGTAATAATAAAATGTGTTTGCTGATCTGAGTCATTTAAGAGTGACAAATATGCAAAAAAATAAAAAAACAGAAAGGGGGCAAATACTTTTTCAGGTGCCAGCATGCAACTTTTGTGCAAAATCCCAAGAAAGCTAAGATTGTTGTGCCCTGACCCTCTCCCTCCCAAGTCCTGTCTGCCCCCAGTCAGTCAGGCAGTTTATCTCATTTGAAGACCACAGGGTGCTGCAGGAACCAAGAATTAACCTTCCCCTTGTGAGCCAGTTAGGCTTCATGCACACTGGGCTTAAAAAAAAATGACCATTCCCCTGGCAGAAAAAATACACTCATATGGAGTGTATTTGTACACAGTTTAGATGAGTTTAGACGAGTTTAGGAGAGTTTTGAGTTTTTTTCTCAATCAAAAACGCAAACCAGAAGAGTTTATTTTTTCCTGTCTCCGAGCCTAGGTTTACATTGCTGCGGGTTAGAAATCGTACGAGTTCAGCTGAATTTTAACCCGACAAAGCAGTCCGACTTCAGGGGCGAACTGACAGACATCTGTGCGGGTTCCTGCACAGATGTCTATACAAATCGCCCCCCGAAGTCACCAAAAGTAGTACAGGAACTACTTTTGGGAATCGGTGCGGTGCCGATTCGGGCGGTGCCATTGCCGGCAATATCCGCCGATTCGGCATGTGATTTGACATGTGAACCTGGGCTAAACGCTGAGCTCAAAACATGCCTGTAATCGTCCTAACGTGCATGGACACATGCTTCTACAGGCAAAACACAAATCTTCTGCAGAAGCAGCAATTTTTAGGCCAGTGTGCATGGAACCTAAAGCCCCATACACACTATTAGATATTCTGCAGATTTTTGTCTTCAGATTTACCAAAACCATGTAGTGCAAGGGCCTGCCTAATTGCATACAAATTGAAACTCTAATGCCCTGTACACACGATCGGACATTGTTCGCACATTCCAACAACAAAATTCATCGGATTTTTCCCAACGGATGTTGGCTCAAACTTGTCTTGCATACACACGGTCACACAAAGTTGGTCGGAAATTCCGAACGTCAAGAACGTGGTGACGTACAACGCGTACGATGAGCCCAGAAAAATGAAGTTCTATAACCAGTGCTGCTCTTCTTGATTCTGAGCATGCGTGGCACTTTGTGCGTCGAAATTGTCTACACACGATCGGAATTTTGTTGTCGGAAAATTTTAGAGCCAGTTCTCAAACTTTGTGTGTCGGAAATTCCGATGGAAAAAGTCTGATGGAGCCCACACACTCCGATCGCACATTTTCCGTCGGAAAGTCCGACCGTGTGTACAGGGCATTAAGGTTTGACCTCATATTATATGGTTTTGGTAAATCTGAAGACAAAAATCTGCAGAAAATCTAATAGTGTGTATGGGGTCTTAGGCAGCTTATCTCATTTGAAGCCAACAACATGCAGGACCATTAGGTTTTTTTGCATAATAAAGCACCTAAAGTTTAAAGGGGTACCTGATTTGGGTGGAGTTTAACGGCATTTAGGTCTCCAAAGACTTGCTTTAAATTGGTACCCAAGCCAAAACCTGTTTTTTTTTTTTTTTTAGTTTTGGATATCGTGCATATAACCTCTGTCTGGTGTTGAACTTCCATCTGTGTCCCCGTTGTTGGGATTTATTCTCACATCCTGTCCTGATAAAACAGGAAGTAAAAGACACAGAAAGCTGCACAACTGATCTGACTTACTAAGTTTATCCAAAGCTATCCACATACAAATTAAAATGAACATGCTTTTACTGCTTCTATGATGTATGTGGGGGGGGGGGGGGGGGGGGGGGTAATCAGGCATTCCTCCTTGGACTTGAAGCTTCAGATTTGCACAATACTTACCCCAGGGCTTGACAAATTTGCTTTGAATCTAGGAGCCAGCCAAAAAAGTTAGGGGCCCCCCTTCCTGTCCAGGCCAATTTTCAGCTTTCAGTACTGTCTCACTTTGAATGGCAATTGAGCGGCCATGTAACACTGTACATATATGAGGTTTTTATCATTTTTTTCACGCAAATAAAGCTTTCTTTTGGTGGAATTTAACCACCATTGGGTTTTTGATTTTTTGCTAAATATAAGAAAAAGACAGAAAAACCTTTAAGTCATTTTTCTTTTTCACTGTCAGGCACTGATGAGGCTGCACTAATAAGACAGCATTGATGGGCACTGATAGGTGGTACTGATGGGCATTGATATGCTGCACTGATGGTCACGGATATACTGCACTGATGGACACTAATGGGGCTGCACTAATAATCAGGGCACTGATCATCAGTGTAAATGTCCACTGTCACAGGATAGCCGGTTATCGGCTTTCCTTTCCTCACACTGTGACATCGCCAAGGAAAGGAAATGCTGATAATTTGCATTTGTTTACATGTGATCAGCTGTGATTGGACACAGCTGATCACATAGTCAAAGGCTGCTGTGACTGGCCCTTTACCTCGAACTGTGATCAGCTGTGTGCAAAGGAGGCGGGGGGGCAGGGTTCAGGGAACTGGACGACCACACTGTAGCCGTCTTGGCCTCATGTACACTGCTGCTCCTGAACGTGAGTTTAGGAGATTTTGATGTTTTTTTCGCCAAAGCCTCTGAACTCAACTCAATAAAAACCTGTGTCCTTGTACACATAGGTTTTTATCTGAATTTAGGAGCAGCAGAGTTCAGGCATAGCTCCGAACTGTCCCTGATTTTGAGGGACTGTCCCTGATTTGGAACAAAGTCCCTCTGTCCCTCTTTCCTCCTCACTTGTCCCTCATTTATATCTGATCTATATAGGTGTATATAAAATGCACATTTTAGCTTTCAAAAAGTATTTCCCAGTGCTATGCCCCGTACACACGGTCGGATTTTCCGACGGAAAATGTGTGATAGGACCTTGTTGTCGGAAATTCCGAACATGTGTAGGCTCCATCACACATTTTCCATCGGATTTTCCGACACACAAAGTTTGAGAGCAGGATATAAAATTTTCCGACAACAAAATCCGTTGTCGGAAATTCCGATCGTGTGTACACAAATCCGACGGACAAAGTGCCACGCATGCTCAGAATAAATACAGAGATGAAAGCTATTGGCCACTGCCCCGTTTATAGTCCCGACGTACGTGTTTTACGTCACCGCGTTTAGAACGATCGGATTTTCCGACAACTTTGTGTGACCGTGTGTATGCAAGACAAGTTTGAGCCAACATCCGTCGGAAAAAATCCTAGGATTTTGTTGTCGGAATGTCCGAACAAAGTCCGACCGTGTGTACGGGGCACTAAACCTTTCATCCAATTTCTAAATTGTTGCATTTGCAAATTTCAAAAGCCAATATAAAGTAGTATAAATAGTAGTGGTTTAACTAATCCTCATTTTGTTTAATTCTCCTTTAAGGAGGCGTGACAAGGGGGTGTGTTCTAAGCCAACATACCTTTTGCTTTGTCCCTCATTCCCATCTCAAAATGTTGGGAGGTATGGTTAAGGGGTTGTTAAACATCCCTCTCCTGAACACAGAAGAATCACGTTCAGGAGAGGAACATTTTGGCAAAAAAAGCAAACGTGGCAAAAATGTGGTACCGCTTTTTTGCCATGTTCAACATTTTTCTGCTGCCAGATGAGTTACATTCAGGGGTGGCAAATGTACATGTAGCCTTTCGGCTATAGCCCGGTAGGAAAGTGGGAGGCGGATGCGGGCGGCTGAAAAAAGCCCAGGAACTAGGATGCAATTTCTAGTCACATGATGCCTGGGATTTGTCGAGTGCTGACCTACCCCATACCCTGGGGTGGCTATATTTCAAACCAAGGTTATGCTTCGGCATCTTGCAGTGCCTCTTTGTGCTCAGCTATGCCAGTTTATATAGTATAAATTGGAGACAGAGCTCCTTCAATCTACAGTGTTACCTGAATGTTGCCCACTCATGTTACTGGAGAATACATTAAGTATACAGCAACTTCACATCACTATGATGTAGGATAGGTGATTGTTGTAAGGGATAAACTCTTGTTTGGGATACCTTCTAACAAATCGTTTTTTTTTAGATCTATATTTCCTCCCTCATTTAGGGAAGATAAGATCAAATGCCTCCTCTGGTCCGATATCCCTATTTGTCCTTGGAGTTTGTCCCACAACTGCAGATGTCTGGGCTAGCTATTACTTGAGTGGTAGTGCTTTTAAGCAACTGCCTCGAACAAACTCCCGAACAAGTTGACTGAAAGCTCAATGAAACACGTAGAGTTCTGGCTCATCTTTAACCCAGTATGTGATATTTTCATGGGCATAATGGCAAAAATAAACAACTACTGCTTTTGTAAAAAGAAGGAATTCTATATAGTCAGGGATGAGTAATGAGGTGGGATAGAATGAGGTATGATTTTGTTCTACCATGTGAAATATTTCAACTATCTATATTATACATACCCATTTGTAGTTATTAGCAGATATAACTACCTGATGGCATACCATATTGCTCTGCTAGCTCCACCGATCTCCCACCCTCTCCATTCATATTCACTTTTCCCACCCCCCCTTTTTCTTTACTTCCCTTCCCTTTCATCCCCCCTCCTTTACCCCCCCCCTTCTTCTCTTTTTTGAAGTCTATATCTATCCAGTTCTTTGTGATTATATCTCTCTTTATGATTATTAGGGACGGCACTGGATTGGATATTCTTAATTGCCGGTTGTATTTATATGAAGGTGACGTGTCCGTCCGTATGACCCCTGATGACAACAGAACGTACTGACGAAACCGGTAGGGTATACCAAACGTAATACATTACTTCTGCCATAGCCACGTGGCTGAACATCAGCGGCGTTCGTGTTTGTGTAAAGACTGTCTGCACGAACGTATGCAGTTTTTCACTTTGTTTTTATTATGATCAGTTTCATCACGATCGTCTGTATTACAATTTTTTCATAAATTTTTGATATTTTGACATACTTCACTATGGGAACATTCCTACTTTCTCCCAACTTATGGCATTGATGGTCTAATGATCAATCCTGCACCGAGGGTTTCAACAAGTACACCCAGTGTCCAGGCAGGCCACAGCATCTTCATCTTCACAACACTTGGATTGAGCTGCGGTGGTGAGTGTCCAAATCGGCATTTTCCATACAAGCGTGCTCGACTCCTGTAATGAGAGTCACTACTTTCTGGTTAGTAATCTGTGTGATCGGTGTTGGTGGTGGAAGATTAACCCTTGTGATGATCGCCGAATGTTAGGAAGACCTCATCCAGAAACCATTCAGGTTTTGTCTGTCAAGCTTGAATAACACTTCATTTGAACATAATAATATTTACACTTTGGACTTTAGTTTAAAAAGCACTTATGGTGTCAGTAATTGTTGGCATTTTTATTGTTAACTATTTGGTTGTCCTTTGCACTTGCACTTTGCAGAGAGCACGGTTTTAACTAATCTGTTAGTTTTTTCTTGTCTAATTTATACAACGTGCTGCTCTCACATCTTCACGATATTTCACGGTATACTAATTTATCTATTCCAATTGCGCGGATTGGTGGTATTTCCATTTATTCATATAATATTTTCTTCTCTTCTGCCTCCTTTTTTGTGACCAAAACAGATATAATTTTTTTATTTATATGATGTCCCCTATAGATGCACATGAATAGGATGGGTGTTATCTTAAAGTTTTTCTCTACAGTTAGAGATCTATCGCAGTTGACTCCATATTTTTGATGAGGGTCTCCCTTTATCCTCCAGCGCCCGCCCAGGAAGCTACTGTGCCAGTGGTATTCTGTGCTGAGGTGGGTCCCAAACAGTGAATGCATGGCTATGGGGAGTTACTATTATGGATGGGTAATATGTGAATCTATGTATAGTATGTAAATGTCATTGTTTTTCCTTAGATAAGTGCTGTATGGTTTTCATGAACCCTGATGAAGCAAAAGTTGGTGAAACATGTTGGTACATGAAGACCCATTGTATCAGCATTCATCCCTGATGCATACCAAATACACAGTGAATCTTCTCAGCACCGTTATTGTTTTTAAATACTTGAGACATACATGTTTGTATGAACTCTTTATCTTTGTTACCAATGAATTGTATGATTTTATAGTACAAATTGTTTGCTTCTTGTGTGGCCTGTACAGTCCAAAATCTTTTTGCTCATTTTCCACATCTATACAACACAGATGATGACCCTGAGTGTCACAATAATATATTGACCTTAATGCGGTGGGATAGAGACAATTTAATTTTCATATGCTGTTTTAACTGAAATCTATGTACAATAAAATCCCACAAAAATATATTTAGTTGAAAGAATTGATGTGAATGTTAAAATGTGATATTTACATATTTTAGTACAATAGGGAGCAAAGGAGAGGGGATTATTGCGGTGCCACGAACAACTCCATACAATGTTTAGAATAGAAACAGCCAATTTTATTTCAATTAGTTAAAAGCCAATAATGCAGTATATTGAATCACATATAACAGGGGAGCATAATACAGTGTTCTGTTGACCAGAAGGAAGATGGTGAATTATAACAGCAGGTCAATTCTTCCTTACTAGTTTCGCCAAGGCATTGGCTTCATCAGGGAAATAGAATATAACAGAAAACATTTTTTGCTCTAAGAAGAAAAAAACACACAAAAACATTCATACAAAAAAAATATTATTATTTGTATTAATGTTTTTGTGTGTTTTTTTTTCTTCTTAGAGCAACAATTGTTTTCTGTTATATTCTATTCCCGTGATGCAGCCAATGCCTTGGCGAAACTAGTAGGGAAAAATTGACCTGCTGTTATAATTCACCATCTTCCTTCTGGTCAACAGAACACTGTGTTATGCTCCCCTGTTATATGTGATTCAATATACTGCATTATTGGCTTTTAACTTATTGTAATAAAATTGGCGGTTTCTATTCTAAACATATTGTATGGAGTTGTTCGTGGCACCGCAATAATCCCCCCCCCCCCTTTGCTCCCTATTGTACTCAAACTTTGGGATGAGGTGCCTTATCTATTAAGGACACACTAGCCACTATCCTTTTCTTATTTACATATTTTAACATCAAATACTATAACAATCATACTGGCCCTAGAGGTTTTAAATCTCCTAATCGGGGGAGAAGACAAAGGGCACAGTGTTAACGATGACCATGGTCATGGTTGGAATGTGGTTCTGAAGCCCTTGTGTATGGATGCCTACACAGGTCCTGCAAGACCATGTCATGGGAAGGGAAGGGACTCTGGACGGGAACTTGTCTTTTCTAGTTCTTCTGCCAGAGCTGCAGTGAGCTAAGAGTTGCCTATTCTGAGAAACTATGATTCACATCAAGATGCTACAATCAAATCATCGGCACAAACATCCCCATGACAACAGCGATGTACTAATGGTCAGGCTCAGGAGGAGACTTGTCACTAGGTAACATTTATGTTCACAGTCTGAACAAATATTCATCCTTGACATGTGGGGAGTGTTTACTGGAAACGAGTAACATTGTATAAAACGGAAGAAACATGGCTCATCTTCTGCAGAAATATGACTTCTAGAGAGGTGGGGCTGTTGGGTACAAGGTCATTTCAATGTCGAAAACGCCAAATCTGTGTTTTTTTTCCCCAGCACACACAGTGCTGAATATAAGCGCCGCTGCTGCAAACACCCGATGATTCTCATCAAATCCACATTAGGCCAGAAGTATACAAAGCACCTGAAAGAAGTGTGGTGTATTACCTGCAGCTGTCACATTCCCCCTGAAGGTGCACCACCATTTCTCCAGGACCTTGAGACCCGGTACCATATTATAAATGACCTGGAAGGATGGGGCAAACAGTTCAATCTCTGTATTTGCGGACGATACTAAGCTAAGCAGAGCAATAACTTCTCCACAGGATGTGGAAACCTTGCAAAAAGATCTGAACACATTAATGGGGTGGGCAACTACATGGCAAATGAGGTTTAATGTAGAAAAAAATTAAAATAATGCATTTGAGTGACAAAAATATGAATTCAATCTATACACTGGGGGGAGAACCTCTGGGGGAATCTAGGATGGAAAAGGACCTGGGGGTCCTAGTAGATGATAGGCTCAGCAATGACATGCAATCCAAAGCTGCTGCTAATGAAGCAAACAGAATATTGGCATGTATTAAAAGGGGGATCAACTCCAGAGATAAAACGATAATTCTCCCGCTCTACAAGACTCTGGTCCGGCCGCACCTGGAGTATGCTGTTCAGTTCTGGGCACCAGTCCTCAGGAAGGATGTACTAGAAATGGAGCGAGTACAAAGAAGGGCAACAAAGCTAATAAAGGGTCTGGAGGATCTTAGTTATGAGGAAAGGTTGCGAGCACTGAACTTATTCTCTCTGGAGAAAAGACGCTTGAGAGGGGATATGATTTCAATTTACAAATACAATACTGGTAACCCCACAAAAAGTATAAAACTTTTTTGCGGAAGGGAGTTTAACAAGGCCACTCATTAAAATGAGAAGAAAAGAGGTTTAACCTTAAACTACGTAGAGGGTTCTTTACTGTAAGAGCGGCAAGGATGTGGAATTCCCTTCTACAGGCGGTGGTCTCAGCGGGGGGCATCGATAGTTTCAAGAAACTATTAGATAAGCACCTGAACGACCGCAACATACAGGGATATATAATGTAATACTGACATATAATCACACACATAGGTTGGACTTGGACTTGTGTCTTTTTTCGACCTCACCTACTATGTAACTATGTAACTATATCTTCTGCAAGATAATCATCAGCCTATTGAAGCTAAACCCTGGTTTGAGACAGTGCTCAGGTTACCCAATAAAATGCATTTTTTTTTGTACTTTGTGAACAATTTGTGTAGAACTAAACAAGGTGACCCGTGGATGTGATCTCACACATTGTGCCCAAAATACAAACTAATGCCCCACGATTTTGTGTCTTTTGGTCATTAACCACATAAGAACCGGGCCTATTTTTCAGACTTGGTGTTTACAAAGGTAAAATAATTTTTCTTTTGCTAGAAACTTACTTAGAACCCCCAAACACTATATATTTTTTTTCAGACACCCTAGAGAATAAAATGGCGGTAGTTGCAATACTTTATGTCATGCCGAATTTGCGCTGCGGTCTTAAAAACGCACTTTTTTTGGAAAAATACACTTTTTTGAATAAAAAAAATAAGACAACGGTAAAGTTAGCCCAATTTCTTTTTTTATTATGTGAAGATAATTTTTACGATGAGTAAATTGATACCCAACATGTCATTCTTCAAAATTGCACCGCTTGTGGAATGGCGAGAAACTTTTACCCTTAACCACTTTCCGACCGCCACATGCACATATAGGTCCCTACTTTGGGGGCGGATATCCCTGTTATGGCAGCAGCTAGTTGCCATAACCTCGGTATCCCCGTTTTCGGCCGGCGGTCGGCTACAAGATAAAAGTGGTCTCTGCAGCAGATTCGCCGTGAGATCACTTTTATCGGTGGCGGAAGAGGACTCCCACTCCCGCCACGATCCGGTGCCCTCCGCCGCTTACTGGAGCTGTCGGCAGCGGCGGAGGCGGTCGCGTCCTTTCCCTAGCTGTGCATGGAGATGAGTGAGGGGAAGATGGCCCCCACCCGTCTCCATGACATTGCACGTCAAAACCTCACTTCCGTCCATACCTCTTAAAGCCACATTTTTTCAATGTCATTTTTTAAAATGACTTTTTTTTTATTGCATTTAAGTCCAAATATTAGATCTGAGGACTTTTTGACCCCAGATCTCATATTTAAGAGGTCCTATCATGCTTTTTTCTATTACAAGGGATGTTTACATTCCTTGTAATATGAATAAAAGTGACACATTTTTTTTAAACAGTGTAAAAATAAATACAATCAAGTAAAATAAATAAGAAAAATATTTTTTTTTTTTTTAAACGCCCAGTCCCGGCGAGCTCGCACGCAGAAGCGAACGCATAAGTGAGTAGCACCTGCATATGAAAACGGTGGTCAAACCACACATGCGAGGTATCGCCGCGATCGTTAGAGTGAGAGCAAGGGGCGTGACCAAAAAAAGGGAGCGCTGACTGGAGTGTTTGGGGGGGGGGGGCACAATAGCACAACAGGGAAGATTGCCGTACTAACATCGGACGGTTAGTACAACGGCTCCTCCTGAGCTGTCAGTTTTTTTTTTTTTGTTCAGCCCTGCTGGATTGAATGGCATAAAAATAAAAAAAACACTAGTGTGTGCAAGGCTTAAAACAGGGGTCTCAAACTGTCGGCCCTCCAGCAGTTGTAGAACTATAAGTCCCATCATGCCTGTGCCTGTGAGAGTCATGCTTGTAACTGTCAGCCTTGCTATGCCTTATGGGACTTGTAGTTCTGCAACAGCTAGAGGGCTGCCAGTTTGAGACCCCTGGCTTAAAAGAACAGCACACACACACCAGTGTCATTAGTGGGCCTGTTTTCTCCAAACCCTCGCCCAGACTGCCTTATCACACAGTGGCATGGCCTTGCCCTGCAACAGCAGATATACAAGACACAAATTAGTGCAGCTCTATATTTACTGCAACATCAATAAATTTAATTTTTAAATGCAAGCAGTGTAAGTAACTGAATTAGACCTGGTATCAGCCTCTTACAGTCCCTGTACAGCTGAGATGGCACTGGGAAAGGGAGAAGCAGCCCAAGTTGCTAATTGTCTGTTTTGCATTGCTCATGTGCTAATATGCTGATAGAAGGAGAGAGCAGAGTGGCAGATATGCTCTTTTTAGACAGGCCATAGATGACCAGGGGTTGCAGAAAAGAAAAGCAGTCAGTGTTGATGGGGGAATCCCTCCCGTAGAGCTATTGTGTTCTCCCAGTAGAGGGGAGCGCGGAGAGACATCCCTCCTGGGAAAACACAGCTATAGCCGCTGGCAATAATCGCATGCCAAAAATCCGACATGCTGGTTGTACCCAAGTCGATCAATGGATCAATTTTGGTACATTCGGCCTGCCCGTAGCTGGTTTGAATCTTGACTAGTCCCTGCTGAATCAAACCATCTATTGCTGATATTGCACGTCTCTCCTGCCTGCTCCCAGTATTTTAATAACAGACTTTAGTTCCGCTTTAAATGCAGCAGAGGAAAAGCAAGTCTCCTTCCCTGTCAGACAAGCCTGTGCTGTGTAAATCTCAGGAATAGATGGGCAGAATGACAAATCATTTGGCAGATAAAACAAATCCTGCGCATGCATTTCATCTGTGTATTTAGCTGTTTGTTTGGGGTTTAGCGTAAAAGGCCAACATCAGCCACATTTAGTTATGTATTTTTTTGTTTTCATTTTAGATACAGTATGGAAGAGGTAAAATTTCTGCCAATGGGGAAATTTTTTGTCTACTTTCTGCCTCTGTGATAACTGTAAAAGCAAGGGGGGGGGGGGGGGGGGTGTCACTGAAACAGGAAGATTCAGGAATTTATTTTGTTTGTGTCGAAATTGGAGAAATAATTAATCACTTCCTGTCGTGATATATGCCAGTCATATATTGTCTAGGGTACTTCAGCCATTCCCTATGCTAACAGCTGCTTGGAGCCCACAGCTGATAATATAGTAAAGTGGAATTCTAACTCTAAGAGCCCTTACACACTGGGGCGGTTTGCAGGCGCTATTGCGCTAATAGCGCCTGCAAACCGCCCCGAAAGTGCCGCTGCTGTCATCCCAGTGTGCAAGCCCCGAGGGCTTGCACACTGGAGCGATGCGCTGGCAGGACGGTAAAAAAAGTCCTGCCAGCAGCATCTTCGGAGCGGTGAAGAAGCGGTGTGTATACCGCTCCTTTACCGCTCCTGCCCATTGAAATCAATGGGACGGCGCGGCTATACCGCCGGCAATGCGCCTCTGCAGAGGCGCTTTGCGGTGGTATTTAACCCTTTCTCGGCCGCTAGCGGGGGGTAAAACCGCCCCGCTAGCGGCCGCATACCGACGGTAAAACGCCGCTAATAATAGCGGCGTTTTACCACCGACGACGCCCCCCGCCCCAGTGTGCAAGGGCTCTAAACCTACTTTCTGCCACATTTTAAGCCTAATCTACAATGCCTTGTAAAAGTATTCACCCCCCTTGGCATTTTTCGTGTTTTGTTGCCTCACAACCTGGAATTAACATGGATTGTTTGAGGATTTGCATCATTTAATTTATAGCACATGCCCACAACTTTGAAAATGTTTTTTGTTTTTTTATTGTGAAGCAAACAACAAATAGGACAAAATAACAGAAAAAGTCAATGTGCATAGCTATTCACCCCCCTAAAGTCAATACTTTGTAGAGCCACCTTTTGCGGCTATCACAGCTCCAAGTCGCTTTGGATAAGTCTCTATGAGCTTGCCACATATTACCACTGGGATTTTTGCCCATTCCTCCTTGCAAAACTGCTCCAGCTCCTTCAAGTTGGATAGTTTGCGCTTGTGAACAGCAATCTTTAAGTCTGACCACAGATTTTCTATTGGATTGAGGTCTGGGCTTTGACTAGGCCATTCCAACACATTTACATGCTTCCCCTTAAACCACTCAAGTGTTGCTTTAGCAGTGTGTTTGGGGTCATTGTCCTGCCGGAAGGTGAACCTCCGTCCTAGCCTCAAATCACACACAGAGTGGTACAGGTTTTGTTTAAGAATATCCCTGTATTTAGCACCATCCATCTTTCCCTCAACTTTGACCAGTTTCCCAGTCCCAACTGCTGAAAAACATCCCCACAGCATGATGATGCCACCACCATGTTTCACAGTGGGGATGGTGTTCTTTGGGTGATGTGATGTGTTGGGTTTGCGCCAGACATAGCGTTTTCTTTGATGGCCAAAAAGTTCAATTTTAGTCTCATCAGACCAGAGCACCTTCCTCCATACATTTTGGGAGTCTCCCACATGCCTTTTGGCAAACTCAAAACGTGCCATTTTGTTTTTTGCTAAAAGTAATGGCTTTCTTCTGGTCACTCTGCCATAAAGCCCAACTCTATAGAGCGTATGGCTTATTGTCGTCCTATGAACAGATACTCCAGTCTCTGCTGTGGTACTCTAAAGGTCCGTGAATTTTGGTGTGCGGCCGTCTCTTGGCAGGTTTGCTGTTGTGCCATGTTCTTTCCATTTGGTTATGATAGATTTGATGGTGCTACTAGGGATCATCAAAGATTTGGATATTTTTTTATAACCTAACCCTGACTTGTACTTCTCAACAACATTGTCCCTTACTTGTGTGGAGAGTTCCTTGGTCTTCATGGCAGTGTTTGGTTAGTGGTGCCTCTTGCTTAGGTGTTGCAGCCTCTGGGGCCTTTCAAAAAAGGTGTGTCTATGTAATGACAGATCATGTGACACTTAGATTGCACACAGGTGGACATCATTTCACTAATTATGTGCCTTCTTAAGTAATTAGTTGCACCAGAGCTTTTTATGGGCATCAAAATAAAGGGGGTGAATACATTGCACATGCCAATTATCAGTTTTTATTCTCTGAAAAATAGTTTTATGTATATATTTTTCTAATTTTACTTCACCAACTTAGACTATTTGTGTTGTGATCCATCACATATAATTCAGATTAAAAAGACATTGAACTAAAGGCTGTAATGTAACAAAATAGTTAAACAGCCAAGGGGGGTGAATACTTTTGCAAGGCAGTGTATCTAGCTCTGTAAAGCAAAAATTGCTGTACTTACCTGTTTTTCAGCTCCTCCGGTCCAGTCCCATGCTGAGCTATCATCGGCGGCTTCTCTGTGTAGGTATGTGCAGGAGAGGCAGCCGACAACGGAAGCCCCATCGTAAGTCTATGGGTGACGTCACTTCCCAGGCATTTCACAGCTGTTGTCAAGTTCTCTCCTGCACACAGCATTCGCCATTGTAAACCGGACCAGATCGGCTTCAGAAAAAGTAAGAAAAACTATTTTTTTTTGGCTTTACCGGGTTAGATAGATTAGGCTTAGAATGTGGCAGAGAGTAAGTTTAGCGTTAGTTAGGTTTTCACTGGAATTCCACTTTAAATATAAAACTAAATTAAAAGAAGAATTACATACAATTAAAAAGTTGGTGATCTATAATGATGTTGCTTTTCTATATTCAGTAAGTGAAGCAATGTAATGTAATTTGTAAAACGACGAACGACATTAGTCTTACTTATAGTTTCTGAGGCCCTGTTTGTTCAGCGAGTGACAGTCATAAAACCATCTATGAAAAATGACATTTCCATCTGCCATTACAGAGTAAATTGTTTTCTAATGGCTTTTCCCTGGAATTATTGGAACAGACTTTACCCATTGTAGCCTAGTTTTAACCTATACATCAATATGTAGTTAGTGATAATTATTATAATTCTTTAAATGGAATGTTTTGTTTCTCTCTAGAATACTTAGTAAGCCATCCAGTTCACTTACAATTACCATCTTTCAATGTCAGGAGGCTCTGGGTATAGTGGGTATATGTGAAACACAACAGATAGAATAGGCATGACCTGCTGCTATCAAAAAGGATCATGGCACATTGGATGCAGAAGGTAGTGCTGACAGTGCAGTGGGATTAGATACCCTTTATAAGGGATGTGCCTTAAAAGCACTGTAGCTACAAATACAGAATTTAGCCCTCGTTCACACTGAGGGCGGATTTGAAATTGTGCGGGTTCGGCTGAACTTGCACGATTTCAAACAGGGCATTTCAGTCCAACTTCGGGGGCGACTTGACAGACATGTGTGCGTGTTCATGCACAGATGTCTATTGAAATCACCCCCGAAGTCGGCAAAAGTAGTTTTGGGAATCAGTGCAGCATCGCAAAGTTGGCGTCGCACCAATTCAGACAGTGCCGTTGCCGGCAATAAGATTCGATTTGGCATGCGATTTGACATGTCAAATCGGCCCAATGTGAACATGGGCTTAAGGTCTATCAACCATACCTCCAGGTATGATTTCTCTTAATGATGTCAAATGCTTATCTTGCTAGAAAAAAAAATGAGCCACCTCTAGCAGCTTGCCTCTAGGCCTGAAGGTAGTATTATAATCCAGTGGTCAGAGACCAATATCTGTGTCCTTCAATGTACCAATAAGAAATGCATTTTTTGCACAACATACTGTGACAGAGGGAGGCTCTGTCACTGTAAGAATATATGAAAATGTGACACAGGATTCACATTAAGGGTTAATGCGAGGTTCAGAACTATCATTTCTGAGTGGAGAACGCTGTGTTTTTGGCTTTCTCCAGATTCTGTAGTTCTGGATCGGAACAATCAATCCTGTGTCTGGGTTTTGCTAGATGCCTGCAACCTGGCTGACTACACAGGTGTGCAGGGTCATTACATACTTAGGTCTGAGAAATGCTCAAAGCTTCCGTGGGAGACGGAATGGTCTCATCAAGAGATCAGAGGGCCCAGCCAGAAGACAGGAGACAGCAGGTCTCGGTTCCAGGAGTCAGGTCGGCTCCTATTGGGGTGTGCCAGGAGAAACTCAATCCTTATGCCAGAGGTGGGCCATACAGCGGGATGCTGTGACTGAATGCTAGAGAGCCAAGTGTTCCATTAGACTTACTCTCAGAATTCTTACTACTTACTCTCAAGAAATTCCAATCACTGTCAGGTCTCAAGATTAACTAAAGTAAATTATTGGCTTTAGGGATCTCCACCCAACTCCACCTTGGAAAAAAAAAAACTGAATGGAAACTTCCCATTTCAACGTGCCCTGAACTTTTCCTCTTTTGCCCAAATGATTACCATCCCCTAGAAATTCCTCCCCAATCTTTGATCCAAACTGCTTGACTTTATATGGAGTAGGATAAAAGCCAGGCTAAGTGGCTTTTATCTAGCTTAACTCTGAAATCACCTAAACATTAAAAGGAATAGGCTTCTTTGACCTCAGGCTGGTCAGGTGCAAACATAACTTGTATACATTTAGAACAAGACTACATACCTGTTCCCCTAGTGGGACCCTCTTGGCTGTTATCTTGAGGCTCAAATCAAGGCCCATTTACTCACAGGCTCTACTAGGAAAGATGGCAGAACCATTTTCCACACCCTCAAAATCTTCAATCCCCCCCACTACACACACTCTTATTCCAGTCCTTGTATCATGGAATTTTCTGCCAGGCCTTTAGGACCTTTACTTCCTGCGTATTCACAGGAAGGTACTCTTTGGAAGCCTACGATATTCTCCGGAATACAGGTTTGACACATGTTGGCAAATGCAATTAATTTACCTGCCACTAGATTGCTCTGTTCCCATCACAGTATGGTAAAGGGAAAGTTGTAACTGGATGTTAGCTCCCCTTTTAGATAAATCCTTCCTCTTGTGATGTAATGGGTGGGGTTAGTGCCTACATAAATGCCATTGTGTGGGTTTGTGGGCAGGGTAGATGGGGCATGTGGGCCAAACACTCCAGAGCTGTCAAGGTGTAGTCTCTTGCAGTACTGACCTAAAGGGCCCTTTGCGGGGCTGAAGTCAGGGCAAGGGGGAAAAGCATTTGTGAGTAGTGGTGAAAGCCTGGGAAAGTATGTGCCATCTGGGGACATGTCTGGCTTGGCAGAGCTATGAACGAGGAGACCAGTATACTAATGAGAGCATCTTGATTCCCCTGACCTTCAGCTGCAGGTCCTGTGACTCTGTGATGGAAGCTAGATACTCTGGGCTTAATATACCTTGGAAGTAGTGTGAACTCTGTGGTCCTCCCAGGAGAGGAAAGTTGTGAAGACGGCTTAAAAGAGATGTACTTGTGTTCTGCGCAGATCCGACAGCTACATAATGTCTACTCCTGTGTGCGGCATTCTGTGCCGAAAAATTCAGATAGTACTGTATGTCAAATATGATGTTAGATGTTACCAAAAACTTTGTGAAGCTACAGTAAATTGCAGAAAATGCTTTTTATGTGTGGACATTCCTTTATTCATAAATATTAAGGCCTTCGACAAGGCATGTAGAAGGCGGGCCAGGAGTATGACACCATATGGTGGAGAGTCCCATCAACAACAGGTGGATAGTTATCCTTTCCAAGACAAAGCGGGGTGGGGACTTGTGCAGTTTGGCACCAACACCTAAGCCAATTGTAAGCCCCCTTGCACATTACCACAAGACTAAACAGCTCTTCCAACAGGACCTTGACTTCAGGAGAATTGCAGAATCAGGCCATTAGCTAAAATCTCTTTTAAATCAGGAATCCTTTCACCAACCACTAATGCCTTTTGAGCAAATATGTATGGACCACAACCCCATACAGCACTCCCCATCACTCTTGCATAATTTACTAATAAAACTAGCCTCCCATCTTATCTCAAGAAATAGGAAACAGACCTCAACACCTGTCCAGAGTTGTCCAGAGCTTAAGAGCGGGGAAGCACTGAGGAACACTTTTCTCAAACTCTGAAACATTGATTTGGGAGCAATTCCCAAGGCTTACCTGCTCCATGACACATCACTCTCTTTGGGTCAATAAAGAAGAATCACTCATTAATGGAATGAAAGCCTGCATTCCGGTTATCACTGGTTTGCAAGAATTAGGAAAATAATGTGTATGGAAGTTGTCACCCTCTAAATCCAAAAACAGAAAAGAAAGATTTAGATCAGGGGTCTCCAAACTTTGGCCCTCTAGTTCAGGAACTACAATTACCATCATGCCTAGTCATGTCTGTGAATGTCAGAATTTTACAATGCCTCATGGAATGTGTAGTTCCAAAACAGCTGGAGGGCCATAGTTTGGAGATCCCCGATTTAGATGAACCTGGTCATACTGGATTACATTTATATTTGCAGAATATCACTCTTAAATAACCTGACTTTCTCTGACATGCCCTGAAACTTGACTAGAGACAGTTTGGGTACCAGGTATGAGTACCCCCTCTCCTTTCCCTCCTGGCTCCTCACCCTTTGAACAACACCCTTTCACAAAAGCTTTACACTCCTGTCCGTTTTTCAGGCTGATCTTATTGGGAGTTCCATCCAGGTCTATAGGCAGGCAGATGTAAACAGACTTGTGTCCATTTACTGTACACCAAACAACACCCAGGTTCAGAAAAAAAAGAGAAAATTACTGTATTTGTATTCATCCCCCCTGAGTCAAAACTTTGTAGAACCACATTTTGCTGCAATTACAGTTGCAAGTCTTTCTGGAGATGTCTCGACCAGCTTTGCACATCTAAAGTGACATTTTTGCCCATCCTTCTTTGCAAAATAGCTCAAGCTCAGTCAGATTGGATGGAGAGCATCTGTGAACAGCAATTTTCAAGTCTTGTCACGGATTCTCAATTGGATATAGGTCTGGACTTTGACCGGGCCATTCTAACATATGAATATGCTTTGAGCTAAACCATTCCATTGTAGCTCTGGCTGTAGGTTTAGGGTCATTGTTCTGCTGGAAGGTGAATTCTCTGCCCCAGTCTCAAGTCTTTTGCAGACTCTAACAGGTTTTCTTCTAAGATTGCCTTGTATTTGGCTCCATCCTCCCATTACCTCTGACCAGCTTCCATGTCCCTGAAGAAAAGCATTCCCACAACATGATGCTGCCACCACCATGTTTCACGGTGGGGCTGGTGTGTTCAGGGTGATGTGCAGTTACTTTTCTTCCAGACATATCATTTTGCTTTTAGGCCAAAAAGTTCAATTTTGGTCTCATCTGACCAGAGCACCTTCTTCCATATTTCCTGTGTCCCCCACATGGCTTCTCGCAAACTGCAAACGGGACTTCTTATGGCTTTCTTTCAACAATGGCTTTCTTCTTGCCACTCTTCCATAAAGGCTTCCTCTTCCATGTGGGGTGCACCATGGGCCTCTTACCATGGGCCTCTTGGCTGCTTCTCTGATTAATGCTCTCCTTTCCCGGCCTGTCAGTTTAGGTGAATGGCCATGTCTTGGTAAGTTTGCAGTTATGCCATACTCTGTGACCATGATCCCTCTTCTGTGCTCCTGGCCCCTCCCTCCTGCCACTGCTGTGTCTCAGCTAATCAGAAGGGAGAGTCTCGGACAGCTGAGACATTCGTGGAGATCGCTGGACAGAGATGGGGCTCAGGTAAGTATTAGGGGCTGCACACAGAAGGCTTTTTTTCTTAATGTATAGAATGCATTAAAATGAAAAACCTTTTGACTTCACAACCACTTTAAATAATGCATTACAATTTAACTAAATCCATTAGATTTTAGTTGACTGCAATACAACTAAAACTAAAACAATTCAGATGACTAAAATACAACTAAAACTAAAATGGCATTTTAGTGAAAAGACTATGACTAAAAGGAAATCTTACATCAAAATTTACACTGGTCAATAACGCAGTGTGCACCAGTAGGTTGCATTCATCAGCGATGATATGGCTAATACACAAATCTGCTTCTAATGGCTGTAACAGATGATTGCACTTAAAATACATCTTCACTTCTTTAATCAGGAAAAAAAAAAATCAGAGCCAGCGTAATTGATAATTAAGCTTAATCTCCACCATAAGCAATGTCTATATGGTTCTGTGTTAGTTTGAATTCTAGTGGGACAGAATGCATACCTGAAGGATCTTTTCTGGCAGAAATGACAACGTTTTTATAGGTCTTGCAACAAATTCTGAAGAAATGGGCAATTCATCATCTTGCACCTGCACCTGATATGCCAATTATGTTTGAAAAACATTTTGATTGCTCCACTTAATGGGTCTATAGCGTGATCAGTGTTTACAGAATAGAAACCCCTGTCAAAATGTAAAACATCCTATAGTTATTATGTACTTTAAAAGACTACAGCTCAGGTGAGGAGTTAAAGAATACTACCAAATTAGTCAATATCAAAGGAACATTTTCTATGCACTACAAGTTAGGCTCATTAAATGCAGCATGGTAAGAATAATATCCGTTTCAGGGAGGAAGTAAAAGCAGCTGTAAAGAATTAGATAAAGGTTTCATGATTATTCATAAACATTGCAAGCAGTAAGGCTACTTTCACACTGAGGCGTGCGGGCAATGGCGGTACAGTGGAGCTAAATATAGCGCCGCTTTACCAATGTTTTAGCGGCGCTAGCGGGGCGGTTTTTACCCCCCCGCTAGCGGGCGAAAAAGGGTTAAAACCGCCAGCAAATCGCCGCTGCAGGCGGGTTTGGAGCGCTCCCGCATTGTTTTTCAATGGGAAGGGGCGCTTTAGGAGCGGTAAATACACCGCTCCTACAGCGCTCCAAAGATGCGGCTTGCAGGACTTTTTAGACTGCCCTGCAAGCGCACCGCTCCAGTGTGAAAGCCCTCGGGGCTTTCACATTGGATTGCATTGAGCGGCTCTTTCAGGGCGCTTTGCAGGCGCTATTTTTAGCACTTTAGCGCCTGAAAAGTGCCTCAGTGTGAAAGGTGCCTAAAGTGCAGGAACTCAGGGCAAAGTCACACCTGTGACAGCAGCAGTCTCAGTCTTGCCTCTGCCACCAGAATGTGATGATTGCATTCTCAACCTCAGTGCACAGAGATTTTCCAGCTTGCTGAACAACAGTCTAAGGCTCCAGCAGAGTGATCGTCACTGGGGTCAGTTAACTCCACCACTAACCCTCTACACACAAACAGTAGCTGCCACCACTTGTTACTGTTCCCAGCATCTGTGGTAGCAATTCTGAACTTTTAGAATTGTCAGACACTTGCTGCCACACCCAGACAGAAATGTACAGCCTTTAAAATATGGTAGCTTTCTTCAGGGAGGCAAGGATTCCTCGATTTCCTATTTAGAGTACTCAGAGATTCAGCTTAATTATTTTCACCTATTCTTTTAATGAAAGCAAAGCACAAACGGTGCAAGAAATTATTTAGAGAAAACAATTAAAAGCAGTTACCAACCGTTTTAAAATAAATGGGATCAAAAATGTAAGGTTCTTTGCAAAATGAACCAAAGACCAGGCACACTTTGCTGAGTCCAATTCACTTTATAGTAAGTCCAATCTGACTCTTAGGGCTACTTTCACGCTGGGGCGGGCGTCGGCGGTAATGCGGTGCTATTTTTAGCGCCGCTTTACTGTTGTTTTAGTGGCGTTATTCGCCCGCTAGTGGGGCGGTTTTAACCCCTACTAGCGGCCAAAAGGGTTAAAACCGCCCAGTTTGGCGGCGCTGCCCCATTATTTCCAATGGGCAGGGGCGCTTTAGGAGCGGTGTATACACCGCACCTACACAGCTGCAAAGATGAGGCTTGCAGGACCTTTTTTTTACCATCCTGAAAGCGCACCGCTCCAGTGTGAAAGCACTTAGGCTTTTGCACTGGAGAGACAGGAGAGGCTCTTTACAGGCGCTATGCAGGCGCTATTTTTAGCGCTGTAGTGCCTGTAAAGCGCCTCGGTGTGAAAGTAGCCTAACTGCCTCTTTCATAAAAGTATTTTCCAGTATCCTTATCAGTTTCAATGCCAAATGAGAGACACAACTGCCAATTACAGCAGCTTTGTGTTGACTCTCTAGAACTGGAGTGTCAAACTCAATTTCAGCGCGGGCCGCATCAGCATTATGGTTGTCCTCACCGGGATGGTTGTATCTGTAATACTATACAATGTTATGCAGGGCTTCTTTTTTCAGAGAATAGGTGCAGGAACTCAACCAGCCCCTGCCCTGTGTTGCCAAATTGCTCTAACAGTGGAAGGATTTTAAAGGGGCAATAAATACCAGGAATGCGTTATATGCTGAGTTCATGGAAGCGATAATAGTTCAGAGGTGTGCTACGTACCAAGTGCAGGGTTTAGGGGTGTGCTGCATACACAGTGCAGACTTCAGAGGTGTGCTACTTGCAGGGTGCAGGGGTCCCGGTGCAAGAAACCATGATGGGGCCCCCTCCCATTTCTATCCGAGCCCCGGGCTTACAATTTTGGGAGGGTGTCCATGGACATCCTCCCAGAACCCTGGGACATGCATCCAGTGCAATCAGAACAGCCCTTTACCATGTGATCAGCTGATCACATATAAACAGGCTTGCCGTTATCTGCAGCCCTTTTCTCCCAGGCTATATCTGTGTGAGGAAAGAACTGCCGTTAACCCTCAAGGATGTCAGTAAATTGTTTACACTGATTATCAGTACCCCAATAATCAGTGCCACCTATCAGTGGCCATCAATGCTGCCTATGAATGCTCATCAATGCCACCTATCAGTGCTGCCTATCAGTGCCCATCAACTCCACCTACAAGTGTTACCTATCAGTGCTCATCAATGCCACCTATTAGTGCCTATCAGCACCACCTATCAATGCCATCTAACAGCGTCCAGTGCCACCTATCAGTGCTCTTCAATGCTGCCCATCAAAGTGCCATCCATCAGTGCTCATCAATGCTGGCTATCAGCATCTATCAGTGCTCATCAATGCTGCCTATCAGCGCCCAGTGCCACCTTCCAGTGCTCATCAATGCCACCTATCAGTGTCAGTGCCACATATCAGTGCTCAATGCCCATCAGTGCTCATCAATGCAGCCTATCAGTGCTCACCAATGTTGCCTGAGTTCTGCCTATCAGTGCTCATCAATACCACCTATCAGTGCTCGTCAAGGCTGCCTGAGTTCTGCCTATCAGTGTTCATCAGTGCCGTTTATGAGTTCTGCCTATCAGTGCTCATCAATGCCCATCAGTGCCACCTATCACTGCTCATCAGTGCCTTCTATCAGTGCCCATTAGTGCCTCCTATCAGTGCAGCCTGTCAGTACTCATCAGTGCCATCTGCCTTCTCAGCACGGCTCTGAGCTGAGAGTGTCACTCTCATATAACAGCACAGCACAGAGCTGGCATTGACAGTTCTATCTCCCCCTTAGTCCTCTCTTGCACGAAATGGGACTAAGGACACAGCCAATCCCCTCCCCCCTTCCCTCTCCTGGGGCCCCCTGACAGTGGCGTAATGCCAGGGCCCCATCGCAGATGTGACTGTTGCGACCCTGGAAGTTCCGCCACTGGTTCAGGTGTGTGCTACGTACAGAGTTTAGGGGTGCACTATGTACAGAGTGCAGAATTTAGGGGTGTGCTACATACAGAGTGCAGAGTTTAGGGGCATGCTATGCAAAGTGTGCACGGTTCAGCTCTCTTTCACAGGCTGTCCACATCTCACTTCCACCTCTCCCCTGGGTGCTTGGGCCACATAAAATGGTCGTCTTCGGCTTGTCTTTTACACATGTGCTCTAGAGGGTGTCACTAAGCCAACCCCCACCTAGTCAAAAGAGCTGAAGGGTGTGATGTAGGAGTTCTGAAGTGTCAGTTATGTAAACTATATCAATATTTGAAGATGGCAAGGTTTTACAATCTGACAACCTGCATTAGAAATTTGATAGACATCAAACCTAATGTGGATCTTCTGAATTTTCTTCTTAGGACAGGTAATGTGTCCCATTTACCTTCTGCAGCTTATAAAATAGATGCGTTTGATGACTAACTGATGTCTATATTCTCATACATGCTTGTATTTGATTTTTATGACCATCACTCCCTCACAGTACCAGTTATGGAATATGAATAGATTATAAAACTGGTAGTAAAAAAAAATAGACCAGACTGTTATATGACTATTTACGATGGGGCTGCATTAAAAGTGCCTGGCTTTATGGCTGTTTAGGCCATTTATGACATGGCTCATTAATAGACTGTGCAGATCCTTACCAAGATGTTTATGTATCCCATTCCCTAATCTGCTTGATTCAACCTTGAGTTGGTTAAATTCAGCAGAGAACAAAGAGAGATGAAATGTGTCCGCTCCCTGCCTGGCCATAGAGACATAACATTTAAATCTGATTGGTTGCTGAAGTGTGGATTTGGGAGAATTTAGGGCGTACCACACGACTTCCTCATCCTCCCCACTCAATTTGGGGTCATCAGACCTCATCATCTTCATTTAGCTGTTTGTTCCTTGTACTTTTTTAATGAATAAACATTGCTTATAAAAGATCTATGCATTTTGGTTGCCAGATGCGTTATTGAAATGGACACAAGCTATTTGGGCAAATCTAAAAAAAAAAAAAAAAACAAACCCTTGAATTTGTCATAAGATAAAAGGTTAGGCTATGCATAAATTCTAGTAGTCGTTTACAATTTTCTCTGCTGGTACAGACTGACTACCCATTTGAATTTAAACAGTGCCATCTAATGGCCAAAAAGCCAAATGCATTATAGAGAACAAATTGAGAAGATCCATTTGTCTGTTTGCAGAACTATTCTGAAAATACTAGTTTTCTCTCAGCTGTTCACATACAAATGCTTCAGTATTTGACCTACAACAAGTATGCAGATTAGGAGTTCTTATGTTCTTCTGATTTCACAAGCTGCACACCTTTTCTGGGTCGATGAATCAAAATATTGAAGCCAATGGTAGGGAGGACTGCTGTCATGTATAACTGCTTATTCGGCAATCTTAAAGGGTAACTCCACTTTCGTGGGAAAAAAATATATAAAAAATATATTGCATATACAATAGTGATACAAGTCATATTGTAATTGAATGTTATTAGAAATTACCTTTCTTTTTTAATCTGAAGCTCTGTAGTTTTCTGAAATTGCAATGCAATATGGTAACCTGGAAGTGTTCTGTACACAGAATATGTACAGAACGCCCCCCCCCCCAGAAACATAATTTCCTGCTTGTGTGATTGGCTCACTGATTTTCCCAGAAGTCTGCACTAAGATACAAGTCAGATTTCAGGCATCCCCTGCAACAAAAATGTAATTTTTGGTGAGATAGTCCCAATAGGAAATCATGTCTAAAGGGATGCAGACCCAGCAGCTTCCCTCATTAGTGCTCTGTAGCTGCTGCAGCTGATTGATAATTATGAAACCACTCCCATTAGATTCAAGTTACCACGGGGGGCACAGACAAACAAACAGGGATCACATGGGCACAGACAAACAAACAGGGATCACAGGGGCACAGAGAAACAGGGATTTCTTCAGAACAAAAGGTGTGAATATGCAACGACGTTTGTTAAAATCCTCGCAATGTATGTAGAACACCCGGGGGGAATGTTTTTTTTCTAAAGAAAAGTGGCGTTACCTTTTTAAATGCACCTGCAATTTAGTAAAAGACAAAATTGAGGAAAGAGGTAAAAGGTATGGTTGCTTGTATGTTATCATGGCAACAGTAGAAGTTGTGGTAATCTTCGACATAGTGAGCAGCAGAATCTAAAAACATCACTATAAGTGACATTTAAAAATAAAATAAAGTCTGCTTTTACAACCACTTCACCTCCAGAAGGTTTTACCCCCTCAAAACCAGGCAATTTTTTGATATTCAGCACTGTGCCGCTTATACTGGTAATTTGCGGGTCATGCAATACTGTGTGCAAAGGAAATTTTATTTTCACACAAATAGAGCTTTCTTTTGGTGGTATTTGATCACTACTGTTTTTTTTTTTTTTTTTTATTTTATTTTATTTTTTTTTATTCTTTTATATGAATGAAAATAGACCAAAAGTTTTGAAAAAAAATTATGTTTTTTTTTTTTTTTACCAAAAATATGTAGAAGAATACATATCGGCCTTAAATGATGAAGAAATATTTTTTTTTTTTTTTGGGGTGGGGGGGGGGGATATTTATTATAGCAAAAAGTACAAATATTGTGTTCTTTTTCAAAATTTACGTTTGTTTATAGCGCAAAAAATAGAAACCACAGAGGTGATCAAATACCACCAAGAGAAAGCTCTATTTGTGAGAAAAAAGGACGTCAATTTTGTTTGGGTACAGCGTTGCACGACCATGCAATTGTCAGTTAAAGTGACGCAGTGCTGCATCGCAAAAAAATGGCCTGGTCAGGAAGGGGGTACATTCTTCTGGGGCTGAAGTGGTTAAGATAGGACAGCGATACCAATAAGATAACCTCACAGGTCCAGCATTATTTTCCCACTTTCCTTAAAGATCACACGTTGGGGCAGGGAGAAGAATGGCTCTAAAATCAGAAGGTTTTTTTATCTTAATGCATATGCATTAAGATAAAAAACCTTCAGTGTGCAGCAGCCCCCCTCAACCCCCAATATTTACCTGAGCCCCAACTTGATCCAGCGATGTGCACGAGTGCCTCAGCTGTTCGGAACTCTCTCTCCTGATTGGCTGAGACACTGCAGTGGGCACCACTGGCTCCCGCTGTCAAAGTCAGTGAGCCAATGAGGAGAGACAGGGGACGGGCCAAGCCGTAGCTCCGTGTCTGAATAGACACACAGAGCAATGGCTCAGCTTGGGTGCCCCCATAGCAAGCTGCTTGCTTTGGGGGCACTCATCAGGAGGGAGGGGCCAGGAACGCCAGTGAGGGACCCGAGAAGAGGAGGATCTGGGCTGCCCTGTGCAAAACCACTGCAACAGAGCAGGTAGGTATGACATGTTTGTTATTTTTAAACAAAAACAAAAAAAAAACAAGAATTTGATATCACTTTAACTGCCGCAAGAAAAAGTTAGGTCACCAGCCAGCCAACCTACTTTCTAGCAGGGTTTTGTACATTTCAGGTATAAATGGAAATACAAATTTCTTAGCAGGTGAAATGGCTCCCATATATGTACTTCATCTGTTGATAAACTATTTTGCCTTGAGTTCATCCTAAAGGTATATAGGAATATGTGATGAGCACAAATGTTGTTCAGCATCTTCAAACATCAACGTAATAATGAAGTTACTGAAAGGGAAGCAGCCCTGAGGGTGTTAGATATACCCCTTGGGCAAACTGACTTAGAACTTGCAACTACAGTGTCTTTCCTCAGAGTTATTGAGCAGGAAGCCTGCTGTACAAAAACATTTGTGATCCCTAATATTAACTTCTGCTCTGATCACATTCGGAACTTTTACATATATACATGCACTAAATTACCAAAGTTTTTGGGACGCCTGCCTTTACAAGCACATGAACTTTAACGTCATCCCAGTCTTAGTCCGTAGGGTTCAATATTGAGTTGGCCCACCCACTGCAGCTATAACAGCTTCAACTTTCCTGGGAAGGCTGTCCACAAGGTTTAGGAGTGTGTCTATGGGAATGTTTGACCATTCTTCCAGAAGCGCATTTGTGAGGTCAGGCACTGATGTGGATGAGAAGGCCTGGCTCGCAGTCTCTGCTCTAATTCATCCCAAAGGTGTTCTATCAGGTTGAGGTCAGGACTCTGTGTAGGCCAGTCAAGTTCCTCCACCCCAAACTCGTTCATCCATGTCTTTATGGACCTTGCTTTGTGCACTGGTCCAAATCATTTAGTGGGGGGGGGATTATGGCCCCTTCCTGTTCCATCATGACTGCGCACCAGTGCAAAAAGCAAGGTCCATAAAGACATGGATGAGCGAGTTTGGGATGGAGGAACTTGACTGGCCCGCTTCCTGTCCTGATTGGCCGGGAGGAGAAGCAGGCAGACAATAGCAAATGTTGATTCACTAATGTCACAAGTGGGTGTAGAAACGTATGCGTCCGGCACCCCACATGGAGATTAGGGGGCCGCACCCCTGCACCCCTTATGGACTGGCCACCGCTGTATAGCAGTATTTTAATATGCATGAAGAGTAAATCTCATTTTAGCTTTTTTGTTTATCTCAAACAGTAAATAAGTTGAATACATAAACCCGGTCTTTTCAGTATGTGTGAGTGAAGCTGGGTGCCTGGCTGTGTCTAACATCATCACTTTCAAATCAATGACCAGAAACAAGCATGCTGCAAGCAAGAGTCTGAGTAAAATCTAAAATTCTGATTTGCATACTTTTTGTTCTAAACTACTGACCCAAGCATAGCTACCAACTGTCCCTGATTTCGAGGGACTGTCCCTGATTTGCAACAAAGTCCCTCTGTCCCTCTTTCCTCCTCATTTGTCTCTCATTTTGGTCTGATCCATATAGTTGTATATAAAACGCACTTTTTATCAAAAAGTGTTTTCCATTACTAAACCTTTCATCCCATTTCTAAATTGCTGCATTTGTATACTTCAAAAAAACAGAATAAAGGAATAGTAGTGGTAAAAGAAAAGCATTTGTGGGTTTAACAAATATTTTTTTTATAATTTTTTTTAAAGGGGTGTGGCAGGGTGTGTGTCTTATGACTACATACTTTTGCTAATAGGTGTCCCTCATTCCCATCTCATAAAGTTGGGAGGTATGCCCAAGTACAAATGTATTAGGCTCAACATGCCAGGCAAGTACCATTTTCACAAGAAGCATCCTTCACATTATCTCACTACAGGTTTCCTTTTAAAGTGAAATTAAAACATTTTAATAAATGGCTTCCAGGAGTTTTATGCCATAATGTATCAGTTTGCACAGCATATTAGCACATTATGGCATACTCACCTGCCAAACGATCCCCTTCATCACTGCGGTGTCAGCGCTCTCTGCTGTTGCGGGCGCCTGCATCTTCTCCTGGTCTTCATTCCGGGTTCTGACTCTTCGGGTGCCACAATGACATCACTCACGCGTGTCACGGAAGACAGCAATGTTGTAAATGTAAGCTGTATATGCACAGCTCAGTGTACATAAACACTGATAGGCAGGACGAACAGGGTCTCTGTCATAAAAATCCTACCCGTCAGCATTTATTTTTTTTAAATTCCACTTTTTTACTATGACTTGACTTAAATGCTTGTGCTTCCACTTTTTGCCATTTTATTAGGAGAGATTTGCAAATTAGCCACTAGAGGGGGCTCTGTATAATACTACAGTGCCCAAACCACACAGGGAATGCAGCACTGAAAATCAGACTGTAGAGCCTACATATGTTATCGGCAAATATGACCGTCCCTATGTTCATTTATAATTACAAACGACATAAATGAATGTGGTTTCATGCACACTTGTGGCATTATTTGCATCTAGTCAATCTCATGCCTTGTTAATAGAAAGAAACGTTGAAAATACCGTGCATGTCCTTTAAAGTGCATCTATGATCAAAATGTAAAGTATAACTAAATATAATTTATTTATGTCTGTGTCCCCTATAGGGAGATTTATCCTCTTTGTCTTGTTTACTGTTATCGCCGAGAGTAAACGTGAAAGAATTCTCAACGTTTGGGTTGTCACCAGAAGAGAAATAGAGAGGACACCACTTCTGGTAATAACCAGGGATCCCCTCACATTGGAGGAATTTCCTCTCACTTCCTGTTTTGGCTATAAGACATGAAGTGATGAGAATTCTCCCCAATGGGACACAGATGGACAATCAAATCTGACAGGGGATAAACCTCCCTTACCCACTGCAAAATGGGGAAAAAGTGTTGCCTTTAGTTCCACTCTAAAATCATAAACCAATCGGCCAGAATATTATGACCGCTGACAGGTAAAGTGAATAACATTGATTATCTTGTTACAATGGTTCCTGAGATTCTGTGTGATTTATTAGACATCAAGTAAACATGTTGTCCTTGAAGTTGATGTGTTGAAAGCAGAAAAAAATGGAGATCGGTGTTTTGTTGTGTATGGGGCTGTGTAGCTGCAGACGGGTCAGGGTGCCCATGCTGACCCGTGCCTACAGCCAAAAGCTCCTACAATGGGCACATGAGCATAGCTCCCAACTGTCCCTGACTTCGAGGGACTGTCCTTGATTTGGATCAATGTCCCTCTTTCCCCCTCATTTTGGATAGTTGTATATAAAATTCACTTTTTATCTTTCAAAAAGTGTTTCCCAGTGCTAAAGCTTTCATCCAATTTCTAAATTGCTATATTATTTTAAAAGCCAGTATCATAGGTGTGCGCAGCCTATTGCATTAGGGTGTGCACCCCAAAACTCAAACACATTTGCATGTGTATATATACTGACGGTGTCAGCAGAGCAATGGACGGTGTCAGTAGGTAAGAGATTGCTTGCAGGAGTTTTTATTTTTTACAATTTTTTACTTTATCTTAAAACATTTTTGGAGCCTTTAGGGTGCTTTGGTGAAATATTAGGGGTCTTAACAGGGAAAATCTGCACCACACGGGGTGATTAGGGTGTGCCCAGGCACACCTGGCACACCCTGTGCGCACGCCTATGGCCAGTATAAAGGAATAGTAGTGGTAAAAAAAGCCCTTGTGGATTTAATTAACCTTTTTTTTGGTTAATGCTCCTTTAAGGGGGTGTGGCAGGGGGTGTGTCCTATGCCTACATACATTTGCCAGTAGGTGTCCCTCATTCCCATCTCAAAATGTTGGGAGGTATGCATGAGCATCAGAACTGGGCCACATAGCAATGGAAGAAGGTGGCCTAGTCTGATGAATCATGTTTTCTTGTTATCATGTGGATGGCCGGGTACATGTGCACCACCTACCCGGGAAAGAGACGGCACCAGGATGCGGTATGGGAAGATGACAAGCTGGCAGAAAAAGTTTGATGCTTTGGACAATGTTCTGCTGGGAAAACTTGGGTCCTGCCATTCATGTGGCTGTTACTATGACATGTACTACCTACTTAAAGTGGGGTTCCACCCAAAAAAACAAAAATACCAGAAAAATTCTAAAAAAAAACAAAAAAAATTTGGATATTTTTTTTTTTTTTTTTTACTTACCTCTAAATGCCTGTTGCTAGGTGGTCCCTCGTAGTCTGCCTCTTCCTTTGCCTGGGCTGGTGACATCACTTCCCCCTCGGCACAGGAAGGGCTCCGCTCTGCTCCCTCCCTCCTGTCGATCATCTGGGACCCATTACAGGTTTTGCGCAGATTGCGCAGTGGGTGCCAGGCTGTGAAGCCACAGCCCGGCGCCCACAGTTGAAATGCCGGCGCCGACGAGCGGAGGGGGGGGGACGACGAGCGGGGCTTCTATCCCCCGCATCGCTGGACCCAGGGACAGGTAAGTCTCCAATTAAAAGTCAGCAGCTGCAGTATTTGTAGCTGCTGACTTTTAATTTTTTTTTTTTTAATGGACCCCCTGGGTGGAACTCCTCTTTAAACATTGTTTACGGACCAAGTACACCCCTTTGTGGAAATGTGGATTTTCTGATGTCAGTGGCCTCTTTCAGCAAGATTATGTGCCTTGCCACACTGAAAAAAATGGTTTATAAACAGTTTGAGGAACCCAACAACAAATTCCAGTTGTTGACTTGTCCACCAAATTCTCCACAGTGAAAAACAAGTCTGATCCACGGAGAGCCAAACTCACAACTTATCGGACTTAAAGGATCTGCTGCTGACGGCTTGGTACCAGATACCACAGCATACCTTCAGAAATCAAATAGAGTCCATGCCGCGGCGAGTCAAGGCTGTTTTGGCAGCAAAAGTAGGACCTACTCAATATTAGGTGGGTGGTCATAATGTCAGGTAGGTGGTCAAAATGTTATAGCTGATTAGTGTACATGTACTTAGGTAATTTCCATGTGTTCCAGCCTACTTTTATTTTATAGAATGCTTTTCAAGAAACGTACAAGCAGGTGAACCTATCCTCAGAAGAATCCCACTGGGACCAACTTCCTTGAATGCGGTGACACAAAATCGCTAAGCGCAGTGAATGTGCACAGCCGCGTCACCCATTTCAGAGAGCTTTTATTGGGTTGTCAAAATGCCTACTGTGTGGATTGCTGATGCTATAAAATCAAGGCAAATGCTGTGTCTTTTGATCTTTAAAGAGGTTCTAAAGGCTGAAGGTTTTTTACCTATGCATTAAGGTAAAAACCTTCAGTGTGCAGCTGCTCCCCCCCCCCCCAACACTTTACGTGAACCCGATCTCGATCCAGCAATCTGCATGAGAGCAGCAGCTCTCCCAGGTCTCTTCCTCATCATTGGCTGAGACACAGCAGCAGGAGCCATTGACTAGACACACAGAGGTGGCTCGGGAGCAAGCACGCATGAGTGCCCCCAGAGCAAGCACTCTGGGGCACTCAGCAGGGGAAACCATAAAAAAATTGCGCTAAGGAATTGTGATCAAATCCTGTTGCTGCTGCTCAAAGTGCTAAACACCTAAACCAGTGATGGCAAACCTTGGCCCGCAGCGGTTGCACGGACCTGATGCGAGTGCCCGGCAGGCGTGATGACCGCTGGGCTCCTGCGATCGCTCGTGACAGAGCGAGAACCTGTGTAAACACAGAGGTCCCGGTTCTCTCAGAGGAGTAGAGACAGATCATGTGTTCATACTATGTATGAACCCCGATCTCTCTCTCCTCCTAGACAGTCCCATCCTCCCTTCAGTTAGAACACACCTAGGGAACACAGTTAACACCGTGATCGCCCCTAGTGTTAACCCCTTCCCTGCCAGTGACATTTATACAGTAATCAGTGCATTTTTATAGCACTGATCGCTGTATAATTGTCAATGGTCCCAAAAATGTTTCAAAAGTGTCCGATGTTTCCGCTGCAATATCACCTAAAAATCACAGATCGCCGCCATTACTAGTAAAAAAAAAAAATAATAATAAAAATGCCATAAATCTATCCCCTATTTTGTAGATGCTATAACTTTTATGCAAACCAATCAATATACGCTTATTGCGATTTTTTTTTTTTTTTTTACCAAAAATATGTAGAAGAATACATATCGGCCTAAACTGAGGAAAAATTATTTTTTTTTTATAAAAAATGTGGGATATTTATTATAGCAAAAAGTAAAAGATAATGGGGGTTATTTACGAAAGGCAAATCCACTTTGCACTAGAAGTGCACTTGGAAGTGCAGTCGCTGTAGATCTGAGGGGAAGATCTGAAATGAGGGCAAGCTCTGCTGATTTTATCATCCAATCATGTGCAAACTAAAATGCTGTTTTTTATTTTCCTTGCATGTCCCCCTCGGAGTTACAGCGACTGCACTTCCAAGTGCACTTGTAGTGCAAAGGGGATTTGCCTTTAGTAAATAACCCCTATTGTGTTTTTTTCAAAATTGTCGCTCTTCCTTTGTTTATAGCGCAAAAAATAAAAACCGCTGATGTGAACAAATACCACCAAAAGAAAGCTCTATTTGTGGGGAAAAAAGGACGTCAATTTTGTTTGGGTACAGCTTCGCAGGACCACGCAATTGTCAGTTAAAGCGACGCAGTGCAGCATCGCAAAAAATGGCCTGATCATTGAGCAGCCAAATCTTCCGGGGCTGACGTGGTTAAATACTAATCTTAAATGCATTCACAGCATGGAATTCTAATGACTGTTGGCGACGCTGAATATTTCTCTCTTGACAGCCCTGATGCTCTGACACTTTGTATTCCTTCTCTGCCACTTAGAAAAGCAGAGCTGGAAAGAGGGAGCCCTCCAGAACTAGAGAAGACTGCAGCACCGTACTCCTTTCTCTCCATCTCTCTGGGAGATAAGAGGAAGGAAGTTATGAAACAACACGGATCATTGTCAAACATGAAAGGGAAATCAGGCCGGAGGGAGAAAACTGCGGCGGAGAGTGATGCAGCCAGAATCCCGCTACTGATCAGTTCCTTTATCTAATAGAAAGTCATTCATATGTATCCTTTCTTAGGTTTTATAGACACCATCTGGACCATTTTATAGGCAATTGCAAACAGCAAACGTGATGTGCAAAAGGGGGGCATATTTCAAAAGTCTTGCATGCTGCAGTATAGGCATGAAGAGAAGAGTGGAGAGAGGCTTCCATAAAGATGAATGACAGATCATGTATAAATAAAATACAAGTTATAGTGAGTGACCAACCATATTTTTTTTTTTTCTCTCTGACAGGTAGTCTACATATCCCAGGAGGTGCAATGGCCCTAATGACCCAGTACCAATGCTGTATCCTAGCCTAGGCCAACAAGGCCCAGGGCAGCACTTTGCAGGGGGGCAGCAGGGAAAGAGTCCCCGCCGGCTTGCGCTACACTGTTAGTGTAGAACCAGTCTTATGGGGCGGTATGGGCTGAGAGGCAAATTAGTCTAGCGCCCCCATAAAGCGGCCTCACAGCTTCAGGTATGCGGGTACGCTTTCACCCCCTTGTTTCCATTCAATTCCTCCCATGCTTTTTTTTGGTCTTTCTTTCTCTTTCTCATTTCCTTGCTTTTCTCCCTTTACTCCCTCTTTCTCTGTTATACTACTTGAGTGTCTAGGTAGGGGCACACATATTTTTAATATACCATGCACAAAAATAAATTTTAGGCCACACAAACTCAATCTATTAGGCTGCATTCACACCTGAGCGTTTCAAAGTCATTTTTACTGCGTTTTTACAGCGATTTTGCCCCCCCCGTTTTTTGCCACAATTTTGTACAGGTCACCAATGTAAAAAGCAGAAAATCGCGGTAACAAAACGCTCAGATGTGAACGGGTGCCATTAAAATGAATAGGATTTTGCTTGTTGGATGTTTTTCAGGCATTTTTACGAGTGTTTTATGAGCTGAAAACGCTCAGGTGTGAATGCAGCCTTCCCCAATGTTATGGTAAAGATTGAGCAACATGTCAACCCTTAAACTTGCATGTGATCGTGAAATGCGCGACAGACTTGAGTACCCTAAATGGTTCATAGGCAACTATTTAAAAGCCCATACGGGTCATCAGTTTAGAGTTAACTATGATGGCCCTAGAATTATTGCTTTCACTAAGGCAAGGACAGCTATGTGTAGCAATTGTACTGCAAGCAACATTTTCATATGTAGGCGTCCCCGATGTGTGTGTTCTACATGTATATGTGCATGTATGTGGGGGTGGGGCAGACTCAACATTTTCTTTTTTGGAGGGGGGAGTTTAAGTGCTTGGGTACAACTTTTATGCTTTTGTTCCACTAAAATGTTATTTACATCATAAAGGGGACCAAAAGTCTCCTGTAGTCTCACGTTCTCCCTGTGCTTATGTGGGTTTCTCCCACACTCCACAGACATCCTGGTAGATTAATTGGCCCCTCTCCAAACTGGACTTATGTATGTGTGTATGTGTACCTATACATGTCCCACTAGACAGATTAAAGTGACACTAAACAATATACTTATACTCCAAAAATAATCCATATACCACTACTTAATAGCCCTGTAATGTTTTTTTTTTTTCATTAAATTTTCTCTGTTGTGTTCTTTTGCCTCATTGTATTGTCCTCCATGAGCTCCTGAACCTCTCCTTTCCCCTTTTACAGGCAAGTCCCCGAGTTACAAACATCCGACTTACATACTTACAAACGGAGGGAGATGACAGGAAGTGAGAGGAAATCCACCCCTATAAAGGGAAATTCACTCCTGTAAGTTACCATAGGAAAAAGATGTCTCCAATCAAGCTTTTTTACCAATCCTCGTTTCCATAACAACCCAAGATTTTCAAAAAGTGAGGTGAAATCTTCTGAACAGGGTCGCAGACAGCAAAACAAATGTTACGGGGGTTTTAACCCTTCCCTATGCTATCCAAAAAACATAAAAATTTATATTTTTTGGGCTGGAGTTACACTTAAAGAAATGCACCTGTTCCAACTTACATATAAATTCAACTTAAGAATTTGACTGCATGGTCATTTGTTTGGGATCAAGTAGTGCATGTTAGTTGCTGTCATGTGCACTGCTCTACTCACACTAAAACTTCCATTGCCTAAAGTCCATCCCAGAAGTGTGCAAAGAGGAGTTACTAAGTTCCTACATATAGTGAGGACCATGGAGAATAAATGTAGGCCCCCCTCTAATAGGAAGTCAGATCACAGTGGCCAAAAAAAAGAAATTAGCAGATTTTGAGTAAACAGAGCAACAGAATGGACTTGTCTGAGTTAAGAATACATATTTGAATACATTATATATTTTTTTAAACCACAGTTTATGTCCCTTTAAAGAGATAGTAAACTTTTAAAGTGGAAGGGAAGTCAAAACCTAACTAAGCTTAAAGGGGTTGTAAACCCTCGCCGTTTTTCACCTTAATGCATTAAGGTGAAAAACATTTTTTAATGCAGCAGCGCCCCCCGAGCCCCCCTTATACTTACCTGAGCCCCGAAATTTGCGCGACGGGAACGAGCACACCAGCTCCGGCCGGTGTCTCGTGTCCAGATTGGATAGATTAATAGCAGCGCAGCCATCGGCTCCCGCTGCTGTCAATCAAATCCAATGACCCGGGCACCGGGGGCGGGGCCGAGTCATACATTCGACGGCTATGGACGCCGAATGATTGACTCGGGATCGCGCCCACAAGGTAACTCCCCGGGAGATCGCTTCTTCCAGGGGGTTATCTGATGTGGGGAGGATCCGCAAGAGCCGCCGGGGGACCCCAGAAGACGAGGTTCCCTTCATTTCAAGATTAACTTGTACCTTCAGGTACAGTGAGGGAAAAAAGTATTTGATCCCCTGCTGATTTTGTACATTTGTCCACTGACAAAGAAATGATCGGTCTATAATTTAAATGGTAGTTTTATTTTACCAGAGAGAGACAGAATAACAACAAAAAAATCCAGAAAAATGGATTTCAAAAAAGTTATAAATTGATTTGCATTTTTAATGAGTGAAATAAGTATTTGATCCCCTATCAATTAGCAAAATTTTTGGCTCCCAGGTGTCTTCTATACAGGTAACGAGCTGATATTAGGAGCTCTCTCTTAAAGGGATCTTAAAGGGATCGCGCCTAATCTCAGCTTGTTACGTGTATAAAAGACACCTGTCCACAGAAGCAATGAATCAGATTCCAATCTCTCCACCATGGCCAAGACCAAAGAGCTGTCCAAGGATGTCAGGGACAAGATTGTAGAACTACACAAGGCTGGAATGGGCTACAGGACCATTGCCAAACAGCTTGGTGAGAGGGTGACAACAGTTGGTGCGATTATTCACAAATGGAAGAAACACAAAATAACTGCCAATTTCCCTCGGTCTGGGGCTCCATGCGAGATCTCACCTCGTGGAGTTTCAACGATCATGGGAACTACATGGGAGAATATTGTTAATGATTTCAAGGCATCTGGGACCATAGTCACCAAGAAAACAATTGGTAACACACTATGCCGTGAAGGACTGAAATCCTGCAATGCCAGCAAGGTCTCCCTGCTCAAGAAAGCAGAATGTACAGTTTGCTGTGTGAAGTTTGCTAATGAACATCTGAATGATTCAGAGGAGAACTGGGTGAAAGTGCTGTGGTCAGATGAGACCAAAATCAAGCTCTTTGGCATCAACTCAACTCACCGTGTTTGGAGGAGGAGGAATGCTGCCTATGACCCCAAGAACACCATCCCCACCGTCAAACATGGAGGTGGAAACATGCTTTGGGGGTGTTTTTCTGCTAAGGGGACAGGACAACTTCACTGCATCAAAGAGACAATGGACAGGGCCATGTACCATCAAATCTTGGGTGAGAACCTCCTTCCCTCAGCCAGCCGTGGATGGGTATTCCAGCATAACAATGACCCAAAACACACGGCCAAGGCAACAAAGGATAGGCTCAAGAAGAAGCACATTAAGGCCTTGAAGTGGCCTAGCCAGTCTCCAGACCCTAATCCCACAGAAAATATGTGGAGGAAGCTAAAGGTTCGAGTTACCAAACATCAGCCTCAAAACCTTAATGACTTGGAGAGGAGCTGCAAAGAGGAGTGGGACAAAATCCTGAGATGTGTGCAAACCTGGTGGCCAACTACAAGAAACGTCTGACCTCTGTGATTGCCAACAAGGGTTTTGCCACCAAGTCATGTTTTGCGAAGGAGTCAAATACTTATTTCACTCATTAAAATGCAAATCCATTTATAACTTTTTTGAAATGTGTTTTTCTGGATATTCTTGTTGTTATTCTGTCTCTCACTATTAAAATAAACTGACCATTAAAATTATAGACTGATCATTTCTATGTCAGTGGTCAAAAGTACAAAATCAGCAGGGGATCAAATACTCACCGTGTTTGAAGGACGAGGAATGCTGCCTATGACCCAAAGAACACCATCCCCACTGCAAACATGGAGGTGGAAACATTATGCTTTGGGGGTTTTTTCTGCTAAGGGGACAGGCCACAATATGCTAGTATGAGGAGTAGTGCATACTAGTACATTATGGCACAAACATGCAGAGGGCCCATTTAAAAGAATATGTCCAGAGAGTTTACTAATGCTTTACCCCCAATTGTCCTGATGATCACTTGAGGCAAAATCAAAAATTTTGAGTTGGCACCAAAACAGGAATAGAGGGGAAATCTTCTAACATATACATTTCTAAAAGGGGATTTTCCTCATTTTGGAGAGATTTCCTCTCACTTCCTGTGGTGTTTACAGGAGAGGAGGTGAAGGGAAATCCCCCCCACAGGTTACAACAACAAAAAATCTGACGAGATTTAGTCCTTCCCTACTGCATCAAAAATTATTTAAAACATATACAACAAAGTGGTAACACTAGATATGTAACTACTACTGTCTTTGAGCAATAGTGCAAGAAGTTACGAGTAAATGTCTAAAAGGATTGATGCATAATACGATCTGTATCTTTGAATTTGTGTATTCTTGTATTGCAAATACAAACAATAATAAAAATGTTATTTGGAAAAAAAAAAAACTAATTATTAAAAAAAAAAAAAAAAAAATCTTTGGCTTTGCAAATTTTTTTTTTAGGTTACAAAGAACAAAATACGTTTCAGCCTAATTGCTAAAAGGGTCTATAACAGAAAATGGAGCCTAATATTGTGCCTGGAGTTCTGCTTTAAAGATAGGCTGGCCAGTTATCCATCTCCAGGGCTGCCGTATCAGCGGTTTCTACTTCCCCATCCTGCGCCGACAATCAGACCGCTCTGCAAATATCACCTCGGATCTCTACCCGCCTCTCTCTTTTGACTATGAGATTTTTGAAGCACTGAACTGTGGGCACACAGGAGCCTCAGGACATCTGAAAGCCTATTAGCATCACCCTTGATAACAAGCAGTGTGTGTGTGGCGCAGATCCCTGAGTCAGAAGGTTCCATCACCCTTACACGGCTCACATCAGCTAAATAATGCACAGCGCCTAGAGAAACACAGCCGTCTATCTAGGTTAATTACATGCGCAGCACAAACAAGGACAAGGGCTGGTAACGGAATAATGGCAGAGAGATGACCCTGTGTTTTGGGAATTGTCCTCAGTATTTCTGGCCCAAAGAATGGGAACGTGACAGAATGCTTAGCAGGGAACTGAGCGGAATCTTTAGATCAAATCGGAAGGGTAATGAGAAGACATTTTTAACAATGAAGATCCAACTGACACTGAGCAGAACTCTGCATACAAAGCACAAGACTGCAAAGGTACAAAAGCTTCAGTTTTATTAGAAGCATTCGTTTGTAAATTGGCACAAACAAAAACGACGCAGACAACCTGACGATCTCCTCCTAGAACCAGATGACAAGTTACAGCAACAAAGTATGTTACGTGCTATCAAAAACAGTTCATTGGGCTCTATATAACAAGAAACGCTTAGCACAATGGTGCACACCAGCCTTTAGCAGTAAAAGGCATAGTCCACCTTTTTGGAAAGATTTAGTAAATGCACCAATTTTGGTAAAATAAAAAATGTGCATCTAGTAAATTTTAGCATGGAGGCCTGCAGAGCATTGCATTTGCGATCAGTGTGTCGAGGGTGCAATGCACATGCACTTGCAAAAGCTCTCCTCCAGTCAGTTTTACACCTCTATATAGATTTGAGGCTTGTATAAAGCTGTGGATGGGTCAATGTACTACAGTGAGGGAGGAGGAATTGCCAACACGCTCTCTACTGCCACGGTGGTTGATGGGACTTGTAGAAAAAGAATGCAAATGATAACAAACCTGGATATCACAGCAAACATTCAAATGAGGCTAAACATTGCTGATGTAACCTCTACAATTAGGCCTCATTAGGGTGAAACACATCTTGTGGGCACAGGAATTTCAAGTGAGCCAGCCTGGCTGAATAAAATACCAATAGTGTGACGTTATCAGTGTGAGCCCTTGTTTAAATGTTTGCTGAAATATGCCGAGTGCAGACGAGCTCCCTGAAGCCAGTACCTAGTTCATTGTAGACTGAAGAGATACACAACAGTGCAATTATCTAGAATCTTCAACAAACTTGGATGGCGCAACTGTGCAGGCAGAACCACTAATCTAATGCAAACAATAACATTTCCCTGGAGAATGGACCCTGTAATTCAGGTAAGGGAAGGAGGGGTATGTGACCACCATGTTTCATGTTATACCATATATATATATATATATATATATATATATATATATATATATATATATATATATGTGTAATGTAAAACATGGTCCAAAAGAAAGACTGCCTGCAAAGGGCCTATCCACCAAAAAGTTATAATTATAATTAATTTGGTCCCTGTCTTCACATACAGTATGTCTTGGAGCCCAGTAGGCTGAGTCATGGAGCTCCAACAATAACCCCCCCCTACCATAATTCCCGTTCACTGGAGAGTTTTAGGTGTTCCTTCCCACATTTATTTTCTCCAGCAGAGATCTCACCAATAGAGTCCCAGAGAGATAAAACCCATCATCTACCAATGCCTTAAATAGGTATCACAGCTTTAAAGCTTCTCCCATTCTGTACCAACAAACAAAATTTTTATAATTTTTTCCCCACAAATAGAGCTTTCTTTTGGTGGCATTTGATCATGACTGGGTTTTTTTTTTCTGCACTCCAGATAAAAAAGGACCGAAAATTTTGAAAAAAGAGATTTTCTTTTGTTTCTGTTACAAAACTTTGTAAAGAAACAAGTTTTCTCCTTCACGGATGAGCCTGCACTGCGGGCACTGATGAGGCAGTACTGATTGGCACTGGTGGGCACTGATGAGGCACTTATATGCAGCACTGATGGGCACTGATAAGCAGCACTGATGGGCACTCATGGGTGGCACTGGAGGGCACTGATAGGCAGCACCGATGAGGAGGCACTGACAGGCAATCACAGAGTGCCATCCTAATGGGCACCAATTGGCATCTCTGGGCTCACCTGGTGGTCTCCAGTGGGTATCCCTGGTGGTCTCCAGTGGGCATCCTCAATGGGTCTGAACTGATAATCAATGCGCTGATTATCAGCGCACACCCCCCTGTCAGGAGAGCAACCGATCGGCTCTCCTCTACTTGCGCCTGTCAGTGCTAGTGGAGGAATAGCCAATAAACGTCTCTTCCTGTTTACACTGTGATCAGCTGTGATTAGACACAGCTGATCACAAGGTAAGGAGCCTACGTTATAGGCTCTTTACCTAGATCAGAGATGCGGTGTGTCAGACTGGCACACCACATCACTGATCACCCCGGGCACGCGCTAGCGGCTTATCCTGCTGGATGTCATACGACGTCCAGACAGGATAATGCAACCAATTTCCGGCCTTCATTTTGCTATATGGTGGGCGGGAAGTGGTTAAAGAGTATTACAAAAGCACTTTAATGCAAGGTAAATTGTAAATACTTGCCCCTTCCGTGCCACCAATGTCTGCTATGTTTAAAGATAAATACTTTATTGTCATTGCAACACAAATTACAATGAAATTCTATAAAAGCTTCACACATATAAACATATAACAACCTCAACATACACACATATAGACAGTTATACCCCCCTGTTATACCCCTGTATAAAAAAAGACTAAAAGGAACCCTCGCTACAGCAGCAAGCCAAGTCACCTACAATTAAATACTATTTTTCAAAAATACCATTTAGGACTTTGATAGCTCTTGGAATGAAACGTTCCTTGAATCTATTTGTCCTCACCTTTTATATTCCTGACCCTCCTGCCAGATGGCAGGATAGCCATCCTATATGAAACTTCTTCAGTATTTTGCTTGTTTCCGGGTGTATTAGATGCCTGGTCCCCCTCTGCTCTCGCTGCCTGTTGTTCCTTCTGCTGACCCCTATATCACTATTATGCCCTGTAGTGATGTAGAGCATGTATTTTCAGCCAGGGTAGCACTTGAAGACAGCAAAGATCAGTGGTATAGACGTCAGGAGAGGTAGGTATTAACTCTTTGCTTTGAAGGGAACCCCTTGCTAGAGTCACTTCAATAGAGCAAACAACTGGTGCGCGCTGACGGTGCTCACCACTTACACAGCGCTCCTGGTAGTGCACAAGTAATCAGTCTATGTGGAAAATTAGTCCCAAAAGTAGAACCCAAGTGTCAATGAAAATCCAAAAAACTCCTGCAGCTTCCAACATGAATCCATTCTCATGTAGGAAGAAAAAAGCACAAACAGGGCGCTGGAGTTAACGGAATAAGAGCACCACCATTTATTGGAACATAGCACACGTATATTGTCATACTTACATGGCTGCCATTCCTGACCACTCATCGAGCTGCTATAAGCCTGACTGTCATGTTTTTTTTTTATTCCATAATCATACTTACCCAGGTGGATGCAGCATCGATCCGATGCTGCATCTGTCCTTCGCCGCCTCTTCTCTGAGAAGCGAGCCACCAAACACCGCCGATGGCTCTGTTCTCTCAGATCCCCGAGCGGAGAGGTGCTGCCTATCAATCATCAGCTCTCCTGCTCTGCTCCTCCAAGCTCACTGGAGCACTGAGCTGTGGAGGGGTGGGGAGCGGCCATCTCAGCGGCTCGCTGAGAGGCTGAGACTGCCATCAGTCCAGGCACCTGGCGAATCCAGACTTCCAGAGTCGGGATGATGCTGTGACTTGACTGATCTGTGTGACGTCAGCAGAGAGCGGACTTCAGACCACTCTCTGCTAAAAACGGGTCACAGGAGAGCAAAACAAATTACACTCCTGTGACCCATAGGAGAAGCCCAGCCAAACGATCCCAGGCTGGACTTCTCCTTTAACACTGTCGGACATTTTAATACAGAACATGTATGCAGATCAACAGTTCTTTTTTTTTCTTTTCAACTCTTTATTTACCAAGAGGAAACAGTACGGAGATCTCAAAACAAATTAACGTCAGCATGTATAACATGGGGTACAACAGGAAGTGCCAGTAATAATGCATAATCCATGGCTAAATCAACAATAGCAAACAGGAGGTACCAGCAATAAGTTTGAGTATAAAACAATCCAATAGTTTGAGCATAAGTATAGCACAGTATTCAGGGGTTTATGTACCCTGATTTTTCAGAACAAACATTAAGGCATTAAGGGGTGATGGATAGGTGATAGGTGATAGTGGTGAGGGAGGATGAGAAAAAGAGAGGGGGGGAAAGAGAAAGGAGGGGAAGATGTGGTGAGGAAAGATTTGCTCTACTCCTTTAGACCTCCCAGTCTCCTGTGGTCATTTGGTCCTCCATCAAGAAAGTAGGGTTGGGTTTAGTGTACCAGAGATGCGTACTCCTCGGAGCCGAATTCATGCCAATAAAACCACCTTTTAAGAAATTTCTCCCTGAAGCTCCTCTCTGTTGCAACCAATTCCTCCATTTAATTTATTTCATTAACTTTTCTCAACCAGACATGATCGATGGTGCTTATGTTTGTTTCCAAAGAAGCGGGATGCAGCTTCTCGGCACAGTCACCAATATTGGTAGAATGGAACGTCTGTAGGTTTTTCCTGGGATAGTAGGGTGATGCAGTAGATAAAAGGCCGTGTGCCATGAAAGCTCCTAATCTGTGAATTTTTTGTGCAATGCGTCAAACATCAGTCCAGAAGTTGCAGAGGGAGCAACAGGACCAAAAGACATGGAGGAGTAGAGAGCCAACCTCATCTCTGCATCTCCAGCATAGATTAAAGCATTGAGGGAACATCTTATGGATCCGTGGGTGTGTAATACCAATGTGTAAGTAGTTTTAAGCCTAATTCTTAATATCTGGAACATATGGAGATTTTATATGTAAAAAGAAGAATCCCCTCAACCTGTTTATCAGAAAGAATATGTTTGAGGTCTCCTTCAGATGTAGGGTAACTTGAAATCCGCAGGAGAGAGGTGCAGGCCTATGTCAGCAAGATCATATGACATAGGGGGGAATGTTCAGAGCAGAGAAGTTCAAACGGGTTAATCAAAGGCGGGAATAATTCAGCACCCTAACTTAGGTGGCAGACAGTATGATAGAGGGCTATATCTGGTAGTGTCATGAGCCCCAGTAGTTTCAGAAGTTGCAAGAGTCTGAGGGAGTCTTGGGGGTTTATGTGACCAGAGAAAAGGAGGAAATTTTCTGTTTATGGCTTTAAGAAAGGAGCCCAGAATGTGGATTGGTAAAGCCTGTAAGGGATACAGCAGATGAGGCATAATATTCATTATGAGTATGCTGCATATTCTGAACCAGGAAAATGAACCTTTATGCCAAGCAGAGAGATTTTTCTTAATCATCGTGATCAGCAGTGTGCACGCTAGATGATACAAGTGACGTCAGTGACGTCAGTGAGGGAGTATAAGAACCAGGCAACTAGCATTTTCAGAATTAGGTCAGCAATGAAAGCCTTTGTATTTCTTTAGCAAAGTTTTCTTAAGATTACTGGTAGTTACTGCTGTGTCTGAGTGTTTAGAGCTTGCTACAGAATCTACAGCTGCATAAACCTCGACTTTTAGCCAAAATCCTTTCCTTTCAGTTTTGGAGAGATTGGGTTTAGGTTACTCTTACTTATATACCCCAAGGATTCACTTCAAACTAAATAGTACCATAGTCAGGATGTATGATCCTTGGTCACATATGCATGCCCACTAATATTCATATTCATGGCCAGTAGAAAAGTGCCCACCCCCTTACATTAATGGTCAATGAAGAAGGGTCCCTTACATTGTTGGTCACACTAAACAAAATGCCCTCTTATATTGTTGGTCAGTGGAAAAGGCCCCCTTACTTGTTGGTCAGTGTAGAAGGGCCCTATCACTTTCGTGGTTAGCAGAGAGGGTCTTCTTACTTGGTGGTCATTTTAGAAGGACCCCATTACACTGGTGGCCAGTGAAGAGGGTCTCATTACACTGGTGGTCAGTGTATAAAGGCTCCATCACATTAGTCATCAGTATAAGTGGGAAATCTGTCTGCCAATGCTCAAAGAACCCAATGCATTGTTGGGGGGTAACATAGTAAAGAAAAGGTTGCTCTAGAGCAGCAATGGCGAACCTTGGCAACCCAGATGTTTTGGAACTACATTTCCCATGATGCTCATGCACTCTGCAGTGTATTTGAGCATAGGAAATGTTGTTCCAAAACATCTGGGGTGCATAGGTTCGCCATAACTGATCGAGAGGATGTGAAGCTACATGATTATATACGTGAATAGTTCAGCCTTGTGCTGAAATAAATGGCGCCACAAGCTATCTTTGCCTGGTATGTACAAACTTATTTTTTTTTTTCTCAACATCAGCCTGCTAGTCTCATGACTTATATCGCACCTTTTCCAAGATGCATCTCATTCCCCCACACCTAATCACACACCACCTTCACATGAGACAAGGGCACATAGAAGGCATATCTAAAAATATACACAAACTATAACCTTGTCTTATATAACATCGTCTTACAACAATACAAAACCCATCCAGGACTCTAACAACACCAGTCATGTTATTTGATATGGAGATTTCAGTCCACCCAGAATACAGGGCTAGGGCAACACACAGATCGGAACTTGTCAATCCTTACCTTGCCGACCTTCACTTGGCTTGGGTTGGACCTCTTCCACACATTCTGCAGGAAACCACCCAATGTGCCCTCTAGCATTTCCTTCCCAGAATCCTCCTTCTCCAATGCTCAAAACTGCAGGAAAAATATTTTTTAATAAGATTTTTGAATAATGTTAAAAAAATCACATATGCTAACAGAAAAGACAGATAATCCAGACAATATTCCATATTACTAAAGCAGAAGTAAAAAAGGCAAATTATAACCCTGCAAGGGGTTCAAACAGAAAATATATCAAAGGAGATCTAAAAAAATAATTGAAAAAATTCCCTGGCATCAATAATTTCTAAAAGAGTGGATCCTTAGAAAGTTTTAAGGGTTGACTTACAAAAGGCAACTCAGCTGTTTGCTTTGCAAGAGAAGCTGCACTTTCCAAGGGGATTTTCCAGCAGCTTAACAAAATGAGATGAATCTCTGTTGACTTCCAACATCCAATCATGTTCAAGCAAATATACAGTTTTTTTTATTTTCCTTGCAGGCAGTTGGGTATCCTTTGCAAAGTGTAATGTCACCACATTCACTAAGCTCTGAGGAAAATTCCCTCGCACAGTTCAACTTCCCTTGCAAAGTGAATAGCCTATTCGTCTTTAGTAAATCAACTTCATCTAGACAGGTCAAGGGAGGGATAAATATTGAACTTCAGAATCTTTTTTTTCAGTTTTTAGTAGCATGGGAAAAAGCTACTAAGCCAGGAAGTCTCTGGCCTCAGTCTTTTTTTTTTAAAACCGATCCAGAACAAGCATGCAGCTAGCGAGGTCACCGGAACTGCTGAACTCCTAAACTACATACTTCAATTCAGTGGATATGCCTATCAGCCAAGAAGCTATCATTCTCAAAATGAGAATTGAGCAACAGCAACCCAATTAATTTCTCAATTAGAAGAGAGGTGTGGCCAAAGCTTTTTTAGCCTTACTTCTCTTGTGACCCAGAGTAAGATTATAGCAGGCTATTACCCTCTATAAGCTGACAGATCAGAGTTACTCTAGGCTCTGAAAAAATCCCACCAATATTGTCGGGATCCACCCAGCTGCCTCATTGACAGCTGGCTCCACCCCTCAGTGCGAGGCTGAGAGCTGGAGCCAGCTGCACCCACACACTTCTCAGCCTGGTGCTCCATTGAGCACTGCAGGAGCAAAGCAGAGAGCAATGACTGACAGTCAATGCTCTCCACTTCAAGCAGACTATGAGCTGAGCAATCAGCAGTCATGTGATTGCTCAGTTTTTAACTTTAGAGCGGATGTGGGACAGCTGCAGCAACACACCTATGCTGCAGCTTAGAGGTTAATATGGATGTTAGTTTTTTGCTTCCACTTCCCGCCCGCCCTATGGCGGATTGACGTCCGGGAAGTGGTTCTGTTATCCTGACTGGACGTCATATGACGTCCAGCAGGATAACATGCCGCAGCGCGCCCCCGGGGGCACGCATCGCGGCGATCGGTGGAGCGGTGTGTCAGTCTGACACACCGCTCCACCGATCTTGGTAAAGAGCCCCCGGCGGAGGCTCTTTACCACGTGATCAGCCGTGTCCAATCACGGCTGATCACGCTGTCAATAGGAAGAGCCGTTGATCGGCTCTTCCTCACTCGCGTCTGACAGACGCGAGTAGAGGAGAGCCGATCGGCGGCTCTCCTGGCAGGGATAAACAATCAGCGCAGCCTCCCCGCAGATCACCACACTGGACCACCAGGGATCGCCACTAGGACCACCAGGGAAGGGGCAACATGTGGATGGCCAGGTATGTACCCCATGGCCATCCACATGTGCCCAGTGTGCCAAATCTGTGCCAATCAGTGCCCACAAATGGGCACTGATTGGCACCATCATGTTGCAGTGATGCCCAGCAATGCCACCCTTAGGGGCATCACTGCAAACAAGCAGTGCCATCAGTGCCACCCATCATTGTCCATTCATGCCACCTGTCAGTGCCCATCCGTGCCCATCAGTGCCCATATATCAGTGCCCATCTGTGCCAACTATCAGTACCACCCATAAGTAACCATCAATGCCACCTACAAGTGCCCATCAATGCCACCTATGAGTGCCCATCAGTGCCGCATACCAGTGCCACCTATCAGTGCCCATCAATGCCACCTATCAGTGCCCATCAGTGCCGCCTATCAGTGCCCATCATCAGTGCCTGTCAGTGCCACCTCATCAGTGCCACCTCATTGGTGCCACCTCATCGGTGCCCATCAGTGCCGCCGTATCAGTGCCCGTCAGTGCAGCCATATCAGTGCCCGTCATTGAAGAAGAAAACGTACTTATTTACAAAAAGTTTTAACAGAAACAAAGAAAAACTTGTTTTTTTTCAAAATTTTCGGTCTTTTTTTATTTGTTGCGCAAAAAATAAAAACCGCAGAGGTGATCAAATACCACCAAAAGAAAGCTCTATTTGTGGGAACAAAATGATAAAAAATTTGTTTGGGTACAGTGTAGCATGACCGCGCAATTGTCATTCAAATTGCGACAGCACTGAAAGGTGAAGTGCCTGGTATTGAAGTGGTTAAACCCCAAACATCTCCTTTAATGTTTCCCTTTCAGGGGTATAAGCAGTATTTCTATTGATTTCTGAAATGGCAATAGGGCACCAAGTTGAAATGAATTTTGCCTTCTTCATACAAATGCATGCACTCAGAGACACGTGCACACATCTTGTAGCAGCCACTAAGGCAGGCCATAGAGGTGCAAAAGTTGCAAAGTTATTTCCTGCAATCATGGGTTTACGTCCCTGTCGGGAGAAGACAGTGATTATTGTGAGCGGCTGCAGAAGCCGCTAGCAATAATCGCAAGTGAATCCGGCAGGCTGATTGTACCCAAGTTGATCGATCAATCATCTTTGTACTTTCAGCCTGCCCACACATGATTCGAACCATCTATTGCTGGGCCAAAGCTTCCAGTTTGAGAGATGTTTGTCCTGGGCCCACCAGTGTCTTAACGCAGCCCTGATCGCAACACTGCTAAAGGGGTGCGATTTTACTTCAGCAAAGGCTTACAATGCACTGTGACATATTCTCAGACTCTGAACTTGGTAATCATAGGGGCTAATCACATTCGTTATCTTTGCACGCTTAGTAGTTTTTCAATCAGTTCCACTAGAACCTCTGATTCAAACAATGGTGTAATTTCTGATTCTCTTTGCAGCAGGATGGTTGATGAACCATTTATTCTAAATGCTATTCATCAAATCATGCTGGATTCACATTCACGGTGCAATTTTGTGTTGGAGCTAACGTACAAAAAGTTGCATCATCTCGGTGTAGCTACTATAGCACGTGTGTATTTTTTGGAGACCAACCAACACCCGAACAGATTAGATAAAATGACACTGCCCAGAATGGATGGCAGACAAATATACAGTAAAACCTTGGATTGCAAGCATAATTTGTTCCAGGAACATGCTTGACATACAAAGCACTTGTATATCAAAGGGAATTTCCCCTTAAGAAATAATGGAAACTCAAATGATTCGTTCCACAACCATTTATTCATAAGTCCTTCAGTTTATAGTCCATATAAAAAGATTATAGCAATCATGTGATAGGTTGTGTAACCATAAAATGTCCATCCACAAATAGAAGCCTCCACAAGGGGATTAGAAGCAAAATCCATCAGGAGCTACAGGGTATAAAAGAGAAGAGAGGCACCTCTAAATGTAGCAATATGGTTACATTTAATGAAGGTACAACATTTAGCAACTCACATGGTTGATGATTATAACAGGCACATCTAAGTATGCAGGTATCCGGGGGAAAGATGTCCACATAGATCATCCCCCGCACCGCCGGCTCTCACCGCTGCCAATCTGCAATCGTGACCGAGAAGACTACCCTGCAGTAGAGCGAACCGAAAGTGAGGCTTGAACTGCTCATGGAGCATAGCGTGAAAGGGATGACAGCAATGGCGGTGTGGAGGATGATTTATATGGACAGCTTTACCCCAGATGCCTGCATACTTAGATGTGCCTCTTTTATTCATCAACCATGTGAGTTGCTAAATGTTGTACCTTCATTAAATGTAACCATATTGCTACACTTATGGGTGCCTCTCTTCTTTTTTATACTTAGTTGTGACATGACACTACATGTATATCAAGACATCGCTTGTTATCAAGTCAAAATGTATTAAAAAATGTTGCTTGTCTTCAAAACGCTCTCAAACCATGTTACTCTCAAACCACGGTTTTACTGTATGTTTTACAGTTACATGATACTTAAAGGTGTCATTTGTAATACAACACTTGCATGCATGATGGTATGTCTGCAGAGCCCTAGTTTCAGGGTATAAAAATCGGTCAACCATTCCAAAGTTATTTCTAGGGTATGAAAAGGCTCTGCTGGGACAAAAAAAGAGCAATCAAATTGAAATTTCTTTTCTGAGGGTGACAACTGTGGAGCTATAATAAACTAAGGGTAAGGGTAATTAAGACTTTACTTTAATATATAACACTAAGGGCACAATTCACTAAAGGTTATTGCATGTGTTATGATGGTCACGTGACCACTTAAGGCATGCAATAATGAAAATGTAAATTCACTATTGCTCATATGCGGTATTTAGCACAAACACCAAAAACGCTTGTAAAATATTGCATAAAAAGGCATTAAAGCGTTCGGTGATGTGATGTCACAGGCCGCGTCCCAAAAAAAAAAAAAAAAAAATTAAAAGCCAGTAGCTATACATACTGCAGCTGCTGGCTTTTAACAATAGGACACTTACCTGTCCTGGAGTCCAGCAATGTTGGCACCGCAGCTGATGTTTCCAACAGCTGTCGGGTGCTGCCGCCGCCATTGTGGGAAAGGGTACCCAGCAGTGTAGCCGTATGGCTGCACGCCGGGAACCCTACTGCGTATGCGTGAGGCCCCGCTCCTCTCTCCTACTGGCCCGGTTACAGGGAGAGGAGGAGGGAGCCCCGCAGTGATGTCACAGGCCGCGTCCCGAACTCCCGGAAGTGGGAACAGGATACCTGTCAAAGACAAGCTATCCTGTCCCCCCTCCCCCCGGAAAGGTGCCAATTGTGGCACCGGAGGGGGAGAGGAGACAAATGAGCGGAAGTTCCACTTTTGGGTGGAACTCCGCTTTAAAGTCAGTTCACAGAAGGAAATAAATAAATACGGTAATTAGGTACTGGTCCAAGCTTGCGATAACTATGGCAATGGTCAGACCTCCCAGTGATTAAAAAAAAGTGCAAGCTTGAGCAGGTGTCAGCTAGATTTTAGCCAGGAGTTGTTTCTGGAGGCTGGCAGAAGCCATAACAAAGAGGATGGAGCCCATGGAATCCAGTCTTCTGGAATGTAAAGTAATGCAGAAGAGGAGGAGTAGGATAAGATCTCAAGTGGTCCTTTTAAAGGAAAGCAGCTTTAAGAGTGCACATTGCTGGATAAATTCACAGATGCGTATACCCTGCAGAAGTTTTGGTTGTCCAAGCCACTTATCATGGAGCTGTATACCCAACTCATAGGGTACCTTGAACCCTCAACACAGAGAAGCCATGCCATATCAGCCATGATTAAATTGCTGGCTGCCTTGGACTTTTTTGGAAAAGCATCATATCAGATGGTAGCTGGAGATTCCCATCTCCTCGGCTTTTTCATAATTGGATGATAGAAGTTAGCAGAGCTTCCCCCCATTCACTAAGATCTGGGGAAAATTGCCTTGGAAAGCTCAACTTCCCTCGAAAAGTGAACAGTCTATTTGCATGTAGTAGACTACAAACAGCCTACGTTGTACACCTGGATGATGAAAGACCATAGGGATGATCTACTAAAGGCAAAATAGGCTGTTCACTTCGCAAGGGAATTTTCCCCATAGCTTAGTGAATGTGGTTAAATTTCACTATGCAAAGAATACCCAATAAAGTGCAAGGAAATTTTAAAAGAAAAAAGAAAAAAGAAAAAAAAGCATTTTTCTTGCACATGATTAGATGATGGAAGTCAGCAGAGCTTAACTTCATTCACTAAGCTCTGGAGAAAATTCCCTTTCAAAGTGAACAATGTTTTTCCCTTTTGTAAATCCACCAATGGCTGCATAGCATTTCCCATGGCGGTTTCCCTGATAATGTTGTTGAAACGGCTGCTTGTCTCTGTTGGAAGCAGCATGACAACACAGAAGCACAATTAGGAAACAGGAACATTGTGCTGTCACCCTATAACAGGAAGTGTCTGAAGAAGGACCTTCACGGCAGGATCAACAGGTATTATTTTGGGGAAAAAACGCAAATTTTAAGATATTGAAAATGAGGTCTGAAATTACATTTACATATATTAAAGTGCAAGTCCAAGCAAAAACCATCTCTAAACCTGCTTTCTGACACATTCTAAACCTAATCTATCTAACCCTGTAAAGCAAAAACCACTGTACTTACTAATTCTGCAGCCGTTCCGGTCTGGTTTCCAGCGGCAGAAGCTGTGTGCAGGAGAGGACCGACAACAGCTGTGAAATGGCTGGAAAGTGATGTCACCCATAGAGATACCATGGGGCTTCCGTTGTTGGCTGCCTCTCCTGCACCCACCCCCACACTGAACCTGCTGCTGACAGCTGATGCTGGGATCGGATCGAATTGGCGGCAGAATAGGCAAGTATAACAATTTTTGCTTTACAGGGTTAGATAGATTAGGTTTAGAATGTGACAGAGAGCAAGTTTGGCTGAACTTCCACTTTAACCTTATACGAGACTTTATTGATTAGGTTGACACACACTTGTGTGATTCTTATTTTCTGCATGTTCACATATTTGAATGAAAAAAAAATAAAAAACTACATACAGGAGCAGGATTTTTAATATGTTACACTCAATTGTAAAATGATAGAAGGACCTTTTCCATGTGTATACCTCATATACACTCATATTTTATAACTTTTTATAAATATAAATACAATTTCAGAACGATACATTTTTGTTACAGGAAAACTCAAAAAAAGACCAATTTAGTCTTAAATACGCAACAAATATATCACAATAAAGAAAATAAAACATTAGGGCTTTAACAGGGATTGTCACACTTGCTTTCAGTAGATTTAATCTGTATGGCAGCTATTAGTGTAATTCTTTTCTATGCAACAGTTTTCATAACGGCCCCCAATGATATCAATAAGCAGAAGTCCAATGTGCACTGCCAATTTCCAGGTAGGGAAACAGCAGTGCCAGAATAGCCTTTCCTTGGCCTTCTGATATGGGTGACATTTCTGAGATTCCAGCATTTCACAATATGACTGATGGGCTTCTAATCAAACAGTACACTTCATTTCATTAATCAAGGCCTAATCTGCCAAAGCCATCTGCTCAAAAATAACATCGAGCCTCATCTTTTCTCATTTCCTTTCCAAACCGCTCATTACACATGACAGACAGCTCTGTTCTCTATAGCGGGAGCGGCTATATGACAGCCTATAGAGGAACGAGCTGTGCTGGCAAACACAGAAGCAAATGCTCTTGTGTATGGGATCAGGTTCTCGGTGAATGACTATTATTTGCTTAGTAAGCCATCAAAGAATCAAAGGAAAAAAAGTCAAGATCAAAGGTCTCTGCAATAGAAGAACTCATACTAACCTCTCTGACCTCGTCCTGTGTCTCCTGCCTTCCACTTATTCCAGCACTGCAGCCTCTGTAACATTGTCCATAGATGGCTCCTTTTTTTTTTTTTTTGTTCAGCGTCCATCTATGCAAGCAAAGTGAATGAAGGAATCCCCCTGCCAGGACATTGTATTCTGACAGCAGAGACTTTCCGCTGTCAGAATACACTGATCAGCATCTGCAGCCGTTGATCAACAAAGGTTTTCCAGCTTGTCTGTTTGACAGAAGTCAATTTAACTATCAACTTCTGTTGAATAGGGATAGCCACACTTAGATCGAAATGTAGCTGGTCCCTACTGAAACAGGCAAATTTTGATCATCTACAGTCAGCTTAAAAGGAGAAATAAGGCCAAAGCTATTTTGGCTGTACTTCTCGTAAGGATCACAGGAGTGCAGTTACTTCTGCGGCTAACAACACTTAGCCATTCCAGGCTCTGGATGGATCCCGACTTTACAGTTGGGATCCACCCAGGTGCTTGGAGCGGCAGCTGGCTCAGCCTCTCAGTGAGCCACTGGGAGACTGAGCCAGCTGCCCCCCCCCGCCTCCCTCTGCAGGCCAGCGTTCCAGTAAGCGCTGAAAAGACAGAGCAGAGAGGCGGTGACTGACAGTCACAGCTCTCTGCTTAGAGCAGAGGAGAGAACTGCACGTTCAGCTGTGTTTGATCGCTCATTTCTCACTACAGAGCTGGCGGGGGACAGATGCTGCATCCTCCTAGGTCAGTAAAAATGTTTTTTTTTCCTAACCCCATACTTCAAGACTCTTCGGCACTCAACACTTCCAGGAGCGTCAGATGTCCAATGTGCGTGTGATAGCGCTGGACCAATATAAGTGAGGCTTAGTTTTGATGGATATACAACGGAATGCACCTTCCTTCAGATTAGCTGATCCGTAATGAAGGAATAGTGTGGAAGGACTTTGTTCTGGTCTTAGAATGCTACTTCTTTGATCACAACAAAAAAGAGCCTTCGGCAAATAATAAGCTGTGAGGTGGATATTGGGGGGCAGCTAGTACAAAGGTTCTTATCGCTTAGAGGTCTTTTTAAAGTTTATTAGTTAACAGCATTAAAATACAGAAAACATGCTTCGAGGGAGAGGCCTTCCCTTTCCCCTTCTCCCTCCCTTCTCTTTTAGAATCATGATGAGATGAAAAAGGAGATTTATGGAAGGGATTTGATAAAGAGTGTGAAATATTAGGCTACTTTCACACTGAGGCGCTTTACAGGCGCTATAGCGCTAAAAATAGCGCCTTTAAAGCGCCTCTCCTCTCACTCCAGTGTGAAAGAGTACTCTCACACTGGAGCTGTGCGCTGGCAGGATGCTCAAAAAAGTCCTGCGAGCAGCATCTTTGAGGCGCTGTAGGAGCGGTGTATACACCGCTCCTACAGCGCCCCTGCCCATCAAAATCAATGGGCAGCGACGGCAAAGTGGCACTTTGCAGGTGCTTTAAACCCTTTGTTCAGCCATTAGCAAGGGTTAAAAGTGCCCCGCTAGCGGCCGAAAAGCGCTGAAAAAGCGGTAATGACACTATGAATTGCTGGCTGGGTGTCAGATGGCTGTGTCTCCCTGCTATGGCCCCATCATCAATCCCTTACGTCATTGCTGTGTACTGTACTGATGCAGGATACTGACGCAGGGGTGAGGAAAGAACCATGGCACAAGGTGGGGGACCCAAACATCCAACAATCTGGAAGTGTTGACTGTTGAGAGTCTTCCAGAGGCTGCAGTGCTGGATGTAGTTGAAGGTAGGAGAAAAATGCTCCTGGGGGGCTGAGTGCAGAAGATTCTCCTATTGCAAAGAGCGTTTTTGATTTTTTGGTAACCTGACAGGATCCTTTAAAAAAAAAAAAAAAAAAAACCCCAAAAAGTATAAAATTGGTGACCGGAAACTTTTTTTTTAACACCTTCTTACAATTAATTATCCCCAATTTACTCTTTCATCTCCCTGCCTTTCTTTAGCTTTTGTTCTAAATGTTTTTTAAATTATTACGGTTCATATGAAATTTGCATTTCTTTCACTTTATTCCTTAGTTTTTGTTGTGTAAATGATTAAAAAAAGCTTAATGTAGCTTTAATGTAATTTAGAAAAATATTTGGGGTAAAAAAAATACCGGTCAAATTGTAGTAATAAGTGCTTGTTATTTTGAAAATATCACTGGTCAAGCAGTATTTTTGTTTAAACTTTTTTGTCTTTAACCGCTTAGCACCAGCGCCTCCCGGTCCTTTAAGAGGTTTATGATGCCAGATGGTGGGGCACGGCTTAAGATCACGTGATTGGCTGTCATGGCGGTCACGTGGTCCAAAAACACACACCTGTGTTGACAGCAATTCATGCAAATATGTGGCCCCTCTGCGCTAAGGACCAGGAGCCGAGAGGCCGCATATTTGCGTACGGCCGCTGCCAATGGGTTAAAATATATAGGATATTAAAGGGGAAGTATGGGATAGGCTGACGTATGGGATAGGGATGAAGCTATAACTTTCTTTTTTTTATTCTTTAGTTATCGAAAGACATAGGCCTAACAGTTCAAATCATTTAGTCAATATAAAAAATAAGGCAACTCAGACACAGCTGAGAGATCAAAGAAAGGTCAGCATGTATAGTCAAACAGACGGAGACGAGGGGATTAATGACCTGCGGTAACAGGGAGGCCCACAACGATAGAAATTCACCAGGTAGAGTAAAAGCGGGCCTTCACATTACAATCCAAGACACCCGAGCTGGCTGCCTGCCTGCCACGGAGGACTAAACCCATAAAAAAAAATATGTTTTTTGTGGATAAATACAGTATTTAAAAAAGAATACGAGCAAAGGTAAAAATCAAGAGAAATAAAAAATGGAGGGAGTAAAAAGAAAAGGAGGGGGGGTATGCTCCAGGAAGAAGAGAACCAAGGTCATACGAGGATAAGTACAGTAAAGTAAACCGACCTGTAACGTTCCAGGCTAAAGCCTACTATTTGCGGACTTGTGGGGAGTCAGGGCTGCCAAGAAAACGGTCCCTCCTTTTGTTTTTCCAGCAGGGGGACTTCATATATCATTTAGGTTCCTGTAACGGTCCATTTGCTGTTTGAAGGTTCAGTGGGGGCGGTTAAAACTTCAGCAATCCACCCCTCTTTCTGTCCTTCCTCCATTATAAGATATGGCCATGGCTACTGAACAGGTAAACAAGTTTAGGCACTGTGCTATACCTGTGCATAGTGGAAAGTACATAAGTGGTATAGACATGGCTAGATTTAGGGGGAGGTGTTGGGGAGGGCTGTGCTCCCCCCTATCCTTCATGAAAGCTGTGCCCATTGGGCTCCGTCTCACATCCCCGTACTGTGCACAGTACTGAGCACAGGCAGCACATCTCCTCTTCCCTAGCACAGCTTAGATTGATTCCCTTAAAGGCAGCCTCTGTCTGCACACTGTGTAGCTGCACAGCTGTTTTTATCTGGGGACTTTACAGGCCAGAACTGCAGCATAGCAGGCAGCTACACAGTGTGCAGATGGAGGCTGTCTGTAGGAGAATCCATCTGAGCTCTATGCTGTGTGAGAGGAGGGAGAAGGAGAGCAGACAGCCCACAGCCAACATCAAACAAAGGAGAAGAAAAGGATTTTCTATCCCGACAACATTGTCGGCATAAGAATCCAGAGAAGACTGTAGCCCCTCCCACAGGAAGGGTGTACTTCTCAGACGGCTGGACAGATTTGCATGTATTAGCAGCTCACAGGGAATAGGATGAAGCTAAAAAAGGAAATCCATACTTCGCTTTTAAATAAAAGATCTTAAAAAAAAATCCCAGTTTTTGGTAAAAAAATAAAGACAAAAAAACAATATATGCCTCACACATCATAGGTATTAAGTTATTTATTCATTACAAGTGTTTATATAATGCCAACAATTTACGCAGCGCTTTACATATTGTACATTCATATCAGTCCTTGCCTTCAAGGAGCCAATTTAGACAGAAGCCAATGAACCTATTAGTACATCTTTGGAACATAGGAGGAAATCAGAGGACCCATAGCTGAAAAGTGAAAATTGTTCTGGTGATCAATCGGTTTAAAATAATAAATTATAAAATGGATTGTAAGCAATTTTTTTGTTTCCAAGAAAAGTTGTCCTTTAATATTCTACTCTATTTAATATTAAATTTTCCTTTAAAGTTAGTGTGTATGCATGTCCAAAAACCTTTTTTGTTTTCAGTTTCACATAAAGTGGGAAGGGTTAGAACAAGTCAAGTTTTTAATAATATGTCCTCACTGTCACAGAGGTGTAAAGTAATAAAAGACTCAAAATATTACAGCTTTCACCAGAAAAAGAGAAGATGGTATATCTTCCAATGGGGACGCCTGTTCCAGTGCTAACTGTTATAGAGAGGAATTCCCCTCACTTAGCAGATATCTTCTAACTTTCTGTTGTGTCTCCAGGACTGGGGGTGAAGGGAAATCTCCCTGACATGACGCATATGATGTGTCTAGTGGAAACATACCTCTTATCCGGTCCCCCTTGTAAAGGGGAATCTCGCCTTCTACTTGAGGTTGATACGGTTTCACCACAACAAAATGCCTTCCAGGAAGAGCACTGTACAGCTTTCGCTTTGGTCCCTGATAATCCCCAGTAGAGGCCGCTTCCTTGTTGGCACCAGGACTGAAAAATAACAAATAAAACACATATTTCATAACTGTTCTAGCAAAGAAACTTCAAGTGCATTTCTGATAGAGTATCTGAAATCTATCTTCATATTACTGTAACACAATACTAACTACAGAAAACAAAATAGATAGAATGGAAACTGGTTCAGTGTGAGACACTCAGATTGTACCGCACTGTGTTGTGATGTCAACTAGACACGTGCAATTAGTTCCGAATATCCGAAATCACGAATTTCCAAATTTTCAAATTTTCGAATTTCGAATTTCCGGATTTTCGGAATTCAAAAATGTGAAAATTTGAAAATCTGAAAAAAAGAAAAAAAAACACAGTAAAATTCGAAATAATAACTAACTATTATGCTGCATACACACAAGCGGAGTTGCTAAACTCGGCATTTCCGACGGAAAGCTTTAGAACATGTTCTATATCTGAGTCCGTCGGAAATGCCAACAGAAAAAGTCAGATGGGGCATACACACGGTCGGAATGTCCGACCAAAAGCTCCCATCGGACTTTTTCTGTCGGGAAGTCCGGCCATGTGTACGCGGCATTACATTATAGGTATTGGAATTTCCTTTCAAATTTGGCTGTTTGTGAACGTAACGAGTACGAATTTATTAGAAGTTACGAATTATCTGAAATAACGAATGCCGCATATAACGATCTAATAATAATAAATAACAATAATAATAATAAAACCTTTTTATTATTATTATTTATCAATTTGTTCCATTCCATTTGTTTAGATGCGGCATTCGTTATTTTGGATAATTCGTAACTTCAGATAAATTCGTATTCGTTATGTTCACAAACAGCCAAATTTGAAAGGAAATTCCAATAGCTATAAATTTAATAGTTAGTTATTATTTCGAATTTTACTGATTATCTTTCTTTTTTTTCCGATTTTTGAACTTTTGGATTTTCGAATTTCCAAATTCCGAATTTCCGGATTTTCAGAATTCGAAAATTCAAAAATTCGTAAATCTGAAAAAAAAGAAAGAAAATCAGTAAAATTCAAAACAATAGCTTTCTTTTTTTTCAGATTTTCGAATTTTTGAATTTCCGAATTTTCGAGTTCTGAAAATCTGAAAATTCGGAATTTGAAAATTTGAAATCTGAAAATTCTGAAATTTTAAAATCCGAATTTTCAGATTTCCGAATTCCGAATTTTCAAATTTCTGAATATCTGAAAAAAGTAAAAAAACATATGAAACGAAAACGAATACATTTTTTTTCAGTGCACATGTCTAATGTCAACCTAACATGTTTTCAGGCACTGGGTGCTAGAGGATGAGGCACATTTAATGCAAGACACTCAGGTTCTAGTGCGCGCTGCACTATCAATCTAACATAATTTCAGGTAGTGCATGCCAAAGAATTAGACCCCATTCACACTTGTGCAACTTGCCATGCGACTTTGGACCCCAAAATGGCACCCCATGTTTTCCAATGAGTACCGTTCATATCTGTGCAACTTAAAGTCACAGCGACTTTAAAGTAGTTCCTGCAGTACTTTGGTATGATTTTTTTTCAGACTTGAGGGCCATTGACTTCAATGTAAACCCTAAGATGTTCAGCCAGTTTAGGAGAGAAGAGCGGTAGTGTACTTCAATAATCTGTTGATACACGTCCATACTGCCAACAGCAGGCTGGCAACACAGAAAGCTACAAAGCTGTGGGCTCTGGGCTAGTTTATATTACTGTTGCTCTCTGAAAAGTCATCTGCATTTCAGATCGTTCTTCAGAGGGCATTTGACAGGCGGCGAGAAGGCATATCACCTCTTCACTGCCTGCTGCAACCTCTTGAACACTGCAGTAGCACCCTAACTGCGAGCATTGCAGGCAGTCGTGGGGCATCCCTATTCAGTATAAGTACTGCCCAGTCACCGTGACAACAGGGATTTCTGCTGCACCGCAACGCCACGGCATATGAAGACTTTGCAGCAAAAGAGGTAGCTCTGGTCAGGCATGAATGCAGACTTATCCTAGGTTAAAAATGAGTGCTGCTGCGTAATCATGTGTTTTTCAGTGCATTTTTACACAATTTATTTTATGTTTTCTTGCCAAAAATGCACCATAAACACATGTACATGCATTTTTCATGCACTCCTATTAATGTCCATGGAACCCAAAATGCACCAAAAGAAGCACCTGCAACTTTCAAAAATCGCACTGCACCATGTTGCATTGATATTAATGGACACCATTAAGAATATTGTGATTTCCCATGTTGTGAATTGCAGTGCAACGGCAGACACAGGAGAAATGCTTAGTGTGAATGGGGCCTTAATGATACTGTAAAGCTCAATTTCAGACAGATATTAAAGATAAATATATATAGTCAGGTTGAAAAAAGACACAAGTCCATCTAGTTCAACCAAAAAAAAAAAAAAAAATACAATCCCATATACACAATCCTTCACCCACAGTTGATACAGAGGAAGGCAAAAAACCCCAAACAAAGCATGATCCAATTTGCTACAGCAGGGGAAAAAATTGAGTTTTGGCAATAAAATCTAAAAGCCGATTGGTTTCCATGCAGAGCTGCACCAGATTCTGTGTGCATCAGTTTTAGTCAGGCCTGGTTCACACCTATGTATTTTTCGGTGTGTTTTCAGTTTTGCAGAAACGCACTACAGTCCATTTAACCTGGGTTCCTATGGGTCACATTCACATCTGTGCGTTTTCCACCAGTGTGCGTTTTTTGGAAAGGGTCAAGGACTTTTTTTTTCCCGCAGCAGGTTGCGTTTTTGGTTGCATAGACTTCAATGGAAATGCAGAGGAAACACATCAAAAATGCAGTACTTGCGTTTCTGCCGGTTTCTCCTGCAAGACAACAGACACCTCCCAAAAACGCCAAATGCAGTAAAACATGTCCATGCACACAGTGGTGTTTAGCTCTGTAATTTAGAGCGGAGTTCAGCAACATAAAAACAATCCTGCTTTGGAGATATTTTTTTAGCGTACTTTATGCCTATACGCACGTTAATGTATTCCGATGGAAAAAGTGGAGTGGATGAAGAATTACATGCCTTAAGATGCTGTACAGACATTTATGTGTCTAAATGTGCATACTTTATGCATCATTACATGTGTTTTTTACATTGTCTGTTTCTACCAAATTCTGGTAGTCATATATCCAGGGTATATGTGAGTATTTTAATTATACCCCTGTGCATGAGCCCATCCTGTCAAGTCAGAAGTCTTAAGACCCCTTTCACACTGAGGCACTTTGCAGGTGCTATAGCGTTAAAAATAGCGCCCGCAGAGCGCCCTGAAACAACGACTCCATTCACTCCAGTGTGAAAGCCCGAGGGCTTCCACACTGGAGTGGTGCGCTGGCAGGGCGTCAGAAAAAGTCCTGCCAGCAGCTTCTTTGGAGTGCATTAGGAGCCATGAACTCACCGCTCCTAGAGCGCCCCTGCCCATTGAAATCAATGGGCAGCGCCACCGAACCGGACGGTTTTAACCCTTTTCGGCCACTAGCGGGGGTTAAAAGCTCCCCGCTAGCGGCCGAATAGCGCCGCAAAAACAACGGTAGAGCGCCGCCAATGCCCGGGGCGGCTCAGTGTGAAAGGGCTCTAAGGCAAGTTGGTGACCAAGCTGTATTTCTTAAACGCAGTGGAGAAAAGTAAGGTCAATGACCTAAGCCAATTAAGAATTTAGCAGTTTTTCTTGAGTTAAAGTGGATGTAAAACCACTCTCATCCTTTCTAAACTACTGCCATAGGGATTATCCATAAGGATATACATGCCTCCTGCATGTATCTTTACCTGTCAAATGTCTCTCTTCTGTCTGTTATGTGACCCGAAAAACTGCAGATTCTGTGGGTGGGTCTGTTGTTTGTAGCTCGGTGGGTGGAGTCGTGATGTCAGTAGACTCCCCGCCTACCTCTACCCTCCCCTTGTCTATATGCATTTTCTCCTGTGTATTTCTTACACTCAACTTCTGCTATGATCTCTAACATCCAGTCAAAACCCAGAAAGGTCACCACATAACTTCAGCATGCCCAATCATGCTGAGGTGTGGAGCAGCCAATCCTGGGAGAGATGGAGAAGAAAGGAGGAGGAGATCTGAAGTACACAGAATGTCTCTCTCAGGCTCGCGCATAGATATGTAAATCACCTGTCACTCACAGCAAGGGGGAGAAATGGACTCTTATTTCTCTGTCTGTCTGTTTTTATCTCACTGAAAAAAAGATAAAAGGACTGCTCAGAGCTGGATAATTCTTCGTGGCAAGACCAGGCACAGATGACATGAAATCCTATACTGTACAAGGCGCAAGCCTTAATTAAAAATTTTTTTGGGGAGTTTACATCCACTTTAAGCATTAACATGGTTGTAAAAGGCAGAAGGTTTTTTTATCCTAATGCATTGCTTTAGGAGAAAAAAAAACTTTCTCTGTGCAGCAGCCCCACTCAGCCCCCTAATACCTACCTGGGGTCCATCTAGATCCAGTGATGTTGCAGGAGTGTCTCCCACTGCTGTCAAAGTCAGTTAGCCAATTAGGTGAGAATGAGGTGAGGAAGGTGTCTGAATGGACACAGGGAGCCGTGGCTTGGCTCGTGTTCCCCCATAGCAAGCTGCTTGCTGTGGGGGCACACAAAAGAAGGGAGGGGCCAGGAGAGACGAAGAGGGACCCGAGAAGAAGAGGATCAGGGCCAGTCTGTGCAAAACCACTACACAGAGCAGGAAAGTATAACATGTTTGTTATTTTTTTAAGTAAAAAAAAAGAAACAAGATTTTACAATCACTTTCACCTTTAAAGAATATGGCTCATATATTCTTTTTCATTTGACTGGGAAAATTTTCACTTGCAAGCATTGTGGCCTTGCTTGGCCTCATTCATAAAATGTAGGTAAAAGCTATTCTGTGCCCCAGCAATGACCTAAGATTTGAATGTCACACTAGAGCAGGCTTTAAAGCTCAGCTTCAGGAAAACAGCTAAACACTGAGATCAAATACACTGAGCAAAATTATAAACGCAACAATTTTGTGTTTGCCCCTAATTATCATGAGCTGAACTCAAAGATCTATGACTTTTTCTATGTACACAAAAGGCCTATTTCTGTCAAATATTGTTCACAAATCTGTCTCAATCTGTATTAGTGAGCACTTCTCTGCTGAGATAATCCATTCCCCTCACAGGTGTGGCATATCAAGATGCTGATTAGAAAGCATGATTATTGCACAGGTGTGCCTTAGGCTGGCCACAATAAAAGGCCACTCTAAAATGTGCTGTTTTACTGTATTGGGGGGTTTAGGGGGGTCTGAAATCCAGTTAGTATCTGGTGTGACCACCATTTGCCTCAAGCAGTTCATCACATCTCCTTCGCATAGAGTTGATCAGGTTGTTGATTGTGGCCTATGGAATGTTGGTCCAATCCTCTTCAATGGCTGTGCGAAGTTGCTGGATTTTGGCAGGAACTGGAACATGCCGTCGTATACGCCGATCCAGAGCATCCCAAACATGCTCAATGGGTGTTATGTCCGGTTTGTAGGAAGGCAACGCTGGCCTTTTTGGACAGGTTAGTATGTGTTTTATAAAAGGCAGCAGCTATAGTACTTGCATCTGCTGACATTTACTTTATTAGAACCTGGGTGAAGTCCCTCTTGATATAATGATAAACACAGGACTCAATTACACTTATGTCTGTTATATCTCCCTGGGTTTCAGCTTTAAAGTATTATTATATATTTATTTATTGTCAACACAACATTTTTCACTATACCACTGTAGTCCTGGGCTATAAGGCTTATAAATCTGAATCGGACCTCAACATGGGGGTTGAGATCTACTGTGAGCGATTCCCAGGATTGCAGATGCCCGTTTGTCCCCCTGGAGTCAGCGCTTTCCCAGTGTAAAAAGGACACCTCAGGAGAAGGTGGAATTTTTAAATGATTCAGTGTGCTGCGCTTTAACAGATTGCCCGGAGAAATACTCAGTTCCCGAAGGAGAGAGGCAGAGTGCAATTTCTGCTCCACAATGAGCTAATCTGCATATCTCCAGCAGTTTATTTCCCAGATATCGCTGAACCTGCCTCTCCCTGTAGGATATAGATGGTTGTGCCCTGTTTCTCAATATTTATTCTCCAATTTACCAGGACATATGAAGTAACAAAACCTGACTATATTAGAAAGTGTCTAAATGCCTAGAGAGCATAATGTGTGTGGTAATATAAGGAAGCCAAATTAGAGGGTAAATTACAGTGATATATGCAATCTATCTGATAGTAATGAATCTATTAATCTGCTAGACTGAAGCTAATTAGAGTACTACATGTTCTTTGACTGCATACAGAAGACCTCAGATCCTTCCTACTATATGGCCAAAAATACCAAAAATACATGGACACCTCTCCAGATTATTGAGTTCGGGTGTTTCCAGTGAAGGGTACTGGTAGTGCTACAGTATACAAAGACATGGTATACCAATGTTTCTCAACCAGGGTGCCACCTGGGTTCCCCCAGGATGCTGCAAGCATGGGACTCATTTTGCCCTTGATCAGCCTCACCAGTTAACATGGTGCAGGTGGGACGGTTGTCAGCATCATAACAGCCAAAGATGCTCTAGGTGCAGGATGCATGGGGGTTGATTTACCAAAACTGGAGAATGCAAAATCTGGTGCAGCTCTGCACAGAAACCAATCAGCTTCCAGGTATTTTTTTTTTTTAACGCTTAACTGAACAAGCTAAAGCTAGAAGCTGATTGGTTTCTGTGTAGAGCTGCACCAGAATCTGAACTCTCCACTTTTAGTTAATCAACTAAATGGTGTCATTCATTGCTATGGTAATTGTGGCTGACTGGATTGCACCACGGCAATGCATGACTGTGATCCAGAGAAGGCAGCATGCAGAGTAGCCCCAGCATTCAAGAGAAGATGGAAATGTGCCTCTTCCAGACCTTTTCCACCTCCCAACCTCTGCCATGCTATTAGAGCCTAAAGGAACGGCTCTGATTAAAAGGGGACTGTGCGTGTGTCGGGATGGGGACGACTCATGTATAGGGGACCTCTAATGTATAAGGGACGCTGATGTGATAGGGGGCCTCTTATGCGAAGGGTGGACTCTGACATGAAGGGGCTCTGATGTTATGGGAGACATCTGACGTGATGGGGACCACTAATGTAATAGGGGGGGGGGGGCTCTGATGTGAAGGGGGGTTTCTGAAAGTAATTTCATCAAGGTGGTTGAGTGCATTGTCCCAGGTTCAGATTTCCCATTGAGGTTTTTTGTACATTTTATACTGAAAGATTTTGCATACTTTTGAAGGGTACTGCAAAAGAAAAAAGGTTGAGAAACATCAAGGTGGTTGAGTGCATTGTCCCAGGTTCAAATCTCCCATTGAGGTTTTTTGTACATTTTAGACTGAAAGATTTTGCATACTTTTGAAGGGTGCTGCAAAAGAGAAAAGGTTGAGAAACATTGAGTAAGATAATTGCGTGCTATCAACTTTGTAGTCTGAGGAAAACATTTTCAGTTCCAGCATGACTGTGCCCATGTATACAAAGCCAGTTCCATAAAGGCATGGTTTGATAAGTCTGGTGTGCAGAAACTCGAGTGACCTGCACAGAGACCTGACCTCAACCCTACAGAACACCTTTGAGATGAATTGAAACCCCAGCTGCCAACCAATTCTTCTGGTCCAGCTAAGGTACCTGAATCCACTAAGCTTTTTTGGCTGAATGGGTACAAATTCCCAGAGAAACACTCCAAATGCTTGTAGAAAGCCTCAAAAAAGTCATTTTAAATACCATGGTCTTGGGATGGGATGTCCCACAAGCTAATATAGGTGTAATGGTCCAGTGTCCACAAACGTTTAATCATAGTATATTCTGTGCCTGTACTGACCCCTCTATAAAATATCATATTTACAGAATTATTATGGGGTTTTGAGAATTGGTATTAGAATATTTTAAAAAGAAACTATAATGTACGGAGTTGTGATATTGTATTTAATCTGTATGATTTATACAGCTTTAGAGTGGATATAAACTTGATTCATTAAATTTGAGCTAGGCACATATATCTGCAGTGTTTTCTTATCTCTCTCCAAAGCAATATAACCCGTAGCTGTCTCCTGCTCCGTTCTTCTGTTATCAGCCTGATAACTTCTGACAAGTTTTCCGTCAACTGAGATAAAAGCAGCCTGAATTTTGTGTTGGGGAGGATGCTATAAATAGATTAACACAGAGCTTAAAAATTGAACCAACAGCTCTGAAAGTCTCTACCTATGAGGAGAGGGGGTGTGTGCCTTTCCTCCATTCTGCTGTCTTGGCTGTATGCCCAGGCTTCACTGCAATGCTGAACAGTAAGAGAAAATCTCCTAACATGATCTGAACTTTCTAAAGCATATATAAAGCTGAAGACAGCAGATATACATGTAAAACTTATGTAGGGAGATTTGTTTCATCCCTGTGTATCATCTGTGGCTGTTCACTTCACTGGGTATAGGAGAGGGTTTACATCCACTTTAAGATCCTCACTCTAGCGTTTCAGCAAACTCACCTGGCCTCCCTGATCAACAACTTCTGAGCCAAGTCATGGTCAGGGGAACAAGTCCATGGAGTAGAGCAGAAGCTTCGGGGTATTTAGGATTTCCAGGGTCTGAGATAAAACAGGCTGACACCAGCGGGATCAGGATGCCTGCACTCCACAAGGGGTGATGAAGTTTGCTGCAGAACAACAGCCAGGTTGGGACTCTCAAACACATCAGTGCAGGCTACTGCTAACCAGATTCTCCAAAATCAAGGGGTTACTGGGATGTGCAGGAGCTGGAGGGTAAGCATTCGGATCATGGGAACAGTAATAAAATTATCTTGCAGCATTGGAATTCAGGATTCATTGGCATACAGAGGATGAAAGTCAGTGAGGTTCAGGATTCACAAAGTTGACTAGTGCACAAAGGGAGCAGGCTGACAAGGAGAATGCAGGGCATTCAAGAGCAGTAATATAGGAATTGAGAGTACACAAGTGCGATGATCTCAGCAGCTCAGACAAGCGCACTGGTGAAAGAAACTACAGCTCTCTTGGAGTAGGTAGTGAACATAAATGATGTGATACATGGGGGGTGATTTACGAGGCGCAACGCACATTTCCATATTTACGAAATGGTGCACCGGTAACAGAGCGCGAATCCCCCATTTACTATAGCGATCTAGGCGCACAGGAGAATGCAATCTGTGCGTCACTATGGACATAGCGCATGGCATCTCTAATTCAATATTGACAGAAGATGGAGGTGCCAATATTATGGGGTGATGTGAGGAAGTTTAGTAACAACTGCCCAAGTAACAAATATGCCCAAAATAGAATGAGAAAGTAACTTTTTCAGAGAAAGCCTGCTGTACCTGCAAGTACGTTTAGAACTGCGTGAGATCAATGTAAGCGTAAGATCAACTCTTTCACATGAGTTTGTTCACTGCGCTGCCAAAATCGTAGTAAATGTTAAGCAACGCACATGCAATTGCATGGGTTGAATGGGCGCACCTCTAAACTTGACAACATTTTTTTTACGCTGGTTCACCTTTATGTATTTTTTAAGGAGATTTGCACACAGGTCATGTTAGCATGTTACGTTGCCAACATGTGATATGCACCTTGTTAAAATTATGTGAAAAGACTCTCGCTCCTCTAGCTCCTCCTAAAAGGGCATTTAACCTCCCCCTCTAATGCATATGATTTCCTTGGGTTAGCTTTTGCTTTTAAAGGGAAACTCCACATTCCATTCTCCAATGCTCTTGTCTCCCCCCTCTAACCCCTTGGATTTCCATGGGCTAACTTTTGCTTTTAAAGGGGAACTCCACACTCCACTCCATTCTCAAAAGGCTGTTAGCTGCCTTCACCAATCTAAACCACATCTTTTTCCAGAACAGGGCCAGCTAGGAAAGGGGCGAAAAGAGCAATTGCCCAACCCCTCCAATACCAACCACAAAGCACCTTGTACCGACTAGTTTAAAGGGGCTTTCCACATTCTGTAAAGCCCCCTGTCTGCAGCTCCCCACAACCCCAGCCTAGGGTTGTGTGGAAGAGGCCCTTGTCCCCCTGAATATGGGAACAAGGTGGTTGACTTTTGGGGTGCCCCTCCTGCCCCCAAGCACCCACCCCCCTTTCATGAGCTGGCTTGCTGTGTGTTTGGCTAGGGGATTGTTAGTGTGTGGTAGTTTGGGTGGTATTTTTCACATGGGGGTTCTCATTTTAAGCCTTAACAGATGCAAATGGCCTTGTATGTATGGGGGGGGGGGGCAGGCTATTTTTTGTTTTGGGTTAAAATCTTGCAGCAGCAATGTAGATTTCGAAGTTTTCTCTAAAGTCATACATCTTTGGAGCAGCATTTTGGATACATGCTAAAGTTTTTAAGCAAGCTTTTAAGCAATTTTGCATTTTTAAAGGCACTTCTCCTTGTTTAGTTTTTGGGGTTGTCCAAATTGGTGACATTGATCTATGTCCCTCAGGATGGGACCTGGGCCCCCATACTCATTTTAAGGCCAATAACTAGAATATAAGCCAGCCAAGTGGGGACTAGCAAAATTAACAAGCCAGTTCCCATAGGCTAAAATTATATAGAACGTACTGTGAGCCTCCACTAACAATAATAAACCAATAAATCCTCTTTGAATCAGCTGCAAGCGGTAAACATGTCTCATAAATCAAGTAAAAGTACTAAAATTGCATTGAAAACGCTGCGCTATCAAAGGTATAAGCAAAAAGCCTTTGAACTGGTAAAAATATATCCTCTACACCGTGGTAATAATAATGTATAAAATATATGATGAAAAATATATAAAAAAGACACGTGCTTAAAAGCCAAATAATAAAGTGACAATGTGCATTCATATAGTGATAAAAAAATATTAAAGCAAATAAGTCTGTGGAAATCTAAATAGATCCAAATACTGGAATTATAAAAGAGTGCTTAAGTGCACTGTGCAAAGTTCAAATTGATCCAATTTACAGGTGCTCCACACTCCATGCGATTCAGTATGCTGTGAAAGTGATTTGATAATCAGACGCTGTGTTCTCACTCAGGTGTTCCCCCCCATGTAATGAAGGTTCACCTTAAGGTATGTGACTTTGCTGTTAAACTTGGTCAATAGACGCTTTGGAACCACTACTGGGTTCAACAGTGCGTCCGGAAACCTGGATCAATCGTCAATGTGCCTCAGTAAATCAATAAAAAAAGGATCTCATAGTGTAGTATGCTTATGCAATTTATTGAACCAAAAAATAAACAGGTCCCACACAGGGTACTCACAATATCCAGGTGCTTCAGTGCACCATTCTACATCAAGCAAAAAATGAATGGTTGAAAACGGCCGGTAAGACTTAGGAACGATCAGCATACTATCCTGTTACCGGCCGGTTTCAACCATTCGTTTTTTGCTTGATGTAGAATGGCACTCAAAGAGTCTCTTGGGATAAACATAGGAACACACTAGGGGGGTGATTACTAAAGACGGATAGAATGTTCACTTTGCAAAGGAAGTTGTGCTTTGGGAGGGAATTATCCTCAGAACTGTATGAGATGAAGCTTTGCTGACTTTCATCATCATCTTGTACATGCTATTTTTTTATTTTCCTTGCACATGATTGGTAATTCTTTGCAAAATGAAATGCCACGACATTCATCAAGCCCTGGAGGTAATTCCCTAGCAAAATGCAATTTCCTTGGCTAAGTGAGCAACTTGTTTGCCTTTAGTAAAACAACCCTAAAGCCTAGTACACACTACTACTACTACTACTATGAAAAAACAACTGACAGCTCAGGTCAGAGCCAATTTACTAACTATCCAATGTTAGTACAGCGATCTCCCCTGCTGTGCGAATTGTGTTCTGACAGGGGGACACCCCTGGGGACGTCCTCCCTCGCCAGAACACTCCAGTCAGTGCTTTCAGCCATTGGCTGAGAGTGATGACTGGGAGCCAGTGGGCAGACCTTTTTCGGTCATGATTCTTCTGTTGGATCGGCTGCCATACACAGGAGCCGAATGTTGGCCAGTTTCTATTGAACTGCCCAACATTCAGCCCCTGTGTATTAGGCTTTAGGAGTACAGTGCAGTCCAAAAGAGACAAGGAAATAATAATGCTGGTAGAAACAACAGGTTTCAGGGATCTTTGGGAAGTTGCATACTAGCTTTTGGAGACACATTGCTGAAATGCCAAGCAACAGGTGCACTAGCCCTTTAAGACAAAGGTGGAGTATGGACTGGCTGCAGGGTTTGCTTTCTGTGATTGACTGGAAGCTGAGAAGCTTGTACCAATGAAAAAGCCCAGCGCTAGATACAGTCACAGGTAAGTGTGACAAGCCATGTGGGGATTGCTTTGTGTTCCGTTAGTCAGACCTGAGAGGTAGACTTTCATGCCGCATTCACACTTGTGCACGCTTGTTGTTAATGTGTGGTACAACAGCTTGCAGTGTATTGTCATTGCCATTTATTTTTAATGACACCTCAACATGCATACACAGACACACGCAACTCAATGTAGGGGTCATCACTCTTTGGTAAGTTACTATAGAAGAACAAATAAGTGTATATCAGGTGTTTCAGGTGACATTTCACTGGTTATCAGTCAGTAAGCAAGAATAACCACAGTTATGGACGTTGTACCTTCAAAAACAAGTCATCAGTGGTGGCACTTGCAGTAATTCCCAGCCTCAGTGGTTTAAGAACAGATCAGAATATCTGATCACTAGAGGGTTTATGTTAAATTAAAAAAAAGATTCAATATTTGGGTGACCTGGGTCTTCAAACTCTGTCACTGTGCGTGTTCCCAGCTGCTGCAAGTATTCAACAATTCCAGGTGTGTCAATACCATTCCCCCCACCACACACTATGGTTCCTCCTGCCAGTTCGAATGTCACTGCAAGATTTAGAAGCTGGTGAGAAAAACCACAGCATGCAGTGTGGGGGGGGGGGGGGGCAGGTATTTGACACAGCTAGAAATTTTGAACGTCTGTAGTGGTCAGGGATCGGTAAAGCAGGCCAGTTTGAAGACACTGGCCATCAAAAAGGTAATCTCATAATGCAGCACAGCCAGGGCAGGACTTAAGGTGGTGGGGGCCCCTGGGCTTGAGTCACTTTCGGGCCCTACCCTTCTATACATATGCACAGCTCTATAAAACAGAAATAGAAAAGGACAAGGTGCGCAAGACTCAGTGCAGTTTTAAAGAACTTCTGTTTAATTTGACAAGACAAAACAGCTAAATGGCTACTCACAAAAGTAGATAATATATAAGCGTATAAGTGAGGGATACTGTACTGGTATTCATCCTGGGCCCATGATTAATAAAAGCAATACAAATGGATAAAATGATAAAATGATATTACCGTATTTATCAGTGTATAACACGTGGCGGCATATAACACGCACCCCAAGTTTAGGAGGGAATTTTAAGGAAAAAACTTTTAGGAGGGAAGTTTAAGGAAAAAACTTACATTTAAATGCCCATCAATGCAGCCTTATCAGTGTCCATCTGCAGCCTTGTCAGTGTCATTGCAGCCTTGTCAGTGTCACTGCAGCCTTGTCAGTGTCACTGCAGCCTTGCCCAGCGTCATTGCTGCCTTGTCATTGCAGCCTTTCAGTTTAAAAATGGTGCTGCGATACAGAGCCGGCTTTCGTCCGCTCTTGGCAGCTTTTGGCCGATCTTGGCGGTTCTCAGGCGCTCTCGTTGGCTCTAGGCTGCTTTCGGGACGGGCGGGGTCGCGGGGCCCCCTATTGGCCGGGGCCCATGGGCTTGAGCCCTGTCAAGCCCAATGGAAAGTCCAGCCCTGAGCACAGCGTCTTCTCTTACTTGCTGGGGTTAGTTTACTATTGACCCCGTAATGGCAGAGTCACTTAACTCACCTTAGCCAGCATACATTTGATGGCTCCCATGGGTCCTAAAATGAGTTCCCTTCATGGATTGTCTCTATAAACTTTGCAAGCTGTACCCTTATTTGTATGAGTTTTGCCCAATGCTCCAGATAAATCCAAAACAGATGGGTAAGCAGGCTATGATTCCTGTGTGTTACTGGCTTTAATGTGACTGTGCAAGAAACATGTCAGTAAAGGGTTGCGTTCTATATTGCCACTATCAAGTTTGATTAACTTTCGATGGAAGACTGGGGAAAAAAACACTAAAATGTCTAGTCCCAAACACACCTGCTCACATATCAGCCATTTGCAACTGATACAACAATATTATTTAGCAGACAGAAGCCACCAGATGAGCAGATCATCATGGGAGACAGAGTCTGGCAACAACTGCTGAGAATAAATTATGGCGGATTAAGGCCGATCCTGAACGATCCTTTTCTGCCAGCGCATATCTTAACCTTGATCCTTCAGTTCAGCCATAAGACCTCATTTGTCCAATAACTGTCTCTAATTCGAGACAATGTTATCTTCCACCTTATTTTCCCTGCGGCTGGAATGAATACAAGAACAGGATGCGTTTCGATTGGCTAGCGGTTGCTGCGTATTACGGATACACGGCAGAGGATTGCCATCCTCAGAAGACCACATCCCAAGGAATGCTTAGTTTGGCATTTCATTGCTTGCTGTCTGTTTTATTGCTGTATAAATGTTGCAGCTCTTACTAAAGGGCTCAAGACAGAATACATTAACATATAAATATCACAGACCTGCCTTCGCTATGAAAATTAACGGAGCCAAAAATAGAGGCACAGATTTCAATCTCCCTGTGTGTTTTCGCCGAATCCCCAGCGGTAACACCAAGGGAAGGTGACAATAGAGAGAGACACGTGCTTTTATCAAAGGGCCTGTGATATTTTTTATAAAGATTTTCAGGAAAGGTTTAAAGTGCAGCTGTAGTCTTGATAGAAATGAGGAAAGGGATTGGAAAGGTCAGCATTGCTTTTGTTTTCAGTTATGAAGGTTCTAGGGTATGTCAGAAAGGCGGACTACAGTCAAAATTGCAAATTTAAGAATACCTGTGCAGAGAAAACTTAGAACAGTGGTTCTTAACCTTTTTGATTGAAGGACCCCTTTAAAAATTTCATTAAATATATAAACCCCCACGACGATACTGATTTAAATGGTAATATGGGCCAACAAGTAGTCAAGAGACGCTAAGCGGTCGGCGCTATAAGTGGTGGTAGAGTTCATTTTCTTGAATTTCTTCCAATTGGAAAGCATTGATTGGGACTAGGGAAGGGGGGGGGGGGGGGGGAGAGTTTAAGTGAATGTAAATGTTATTTTTTATCTGACCCTGGTGGACCCCCTGAAACCCATCCATGGACCCAGGTTAAGAACCCTTGACCTAGAGGCTGCTATTATCATCTTTGGCTTTTGAAGATGCTAGTTGCTTGAGTGTCAAGCTAATCCATTGTCTTCAATCCTACCCAGTCAATGACCTGGAACACGCAAGCAGATAGAGAAGTCTGACTTCAGTCTGACTTAATTTGCAGTATGCTTGTTCCAGGTTAGTGACCCAGAAGACCTAATGTTCACGAATGTACTTAAAGTGGGAGTAAACTCCCATCTCTGACATTCACCTATAGGTAAGCCTATAATAAGGCTTTCCTGTAGGTACTGTAAATACAGTGCCTTGAAAAAGTATTCATATCCCATTGACATTTTCCACATTTTGTCAAGTTATAAAAAAAAACGTAAATGTATTTTATTTGGATTTTTGATAGACCAACACAAAGTGGCACATAATTGTGAAGTGGAAGGAAAATTATAAATGGTTTTCAAAATTTCTTACAAATAAATATGTGAAAAGTGTGGCGTGCATTTGTATTCAGCCCCCTTTACTCTGATACCCCTAACTAAAAATCTAGTGGAACCAATTGCCTTCAGAAGTCACCTAATTAGTAAATGGAGTCCACCTGTGTGTAATTTAATTGGAGTATAAATACAGCTGTTCTTTGAAGCCCAAGGAGGTTTGTTAGAGAACCTTAGTGAACAGCATCACTAAGGCCAGGGGACACACCAGACAGGTCAGGGATAAGGTTGTGGAGAAGTTTAAAGCAGGGTTAGGTTATAAATTAGTATCCCAAGCTTTGAACATCTCACAGAGCACTGTTCAATCCATCATTCGAAAATGGAAAGAGTATGGCACAACTGCCAAGCTACCAAGACATGGCTGTCCACCTAAACTGACAGGACGGGCAAGGAGAGCATTAATCAGAGAAGCAGCCAAGAGGCCCATGGTAACTCTGGAGGAGCTGCAGAGATCCACAGCTCAGGTGGGAGAATCTGTCCACAGGACAACTATTAGTCGTGCTCTCCACAAATCTGGTCTTTATGAAAGAGTAGCAAGAAGAAAGCCATTGTTGAAGGAAAGCTATAAGAAGTCCCATTTGCAGTTTGCGAGAAGCCATGTGGGTGACATAGCAAACATGTGGAAGAAGGTGCTCTGGTAAGGTGAGCCCAAAATTGAACGTTCTGACCTAAAAGCAAAACACTATGTGTGGCAGAAAACTAAGACTACACATCAACCTGAACACCCCATCCCCACCATGAAACATGGAGGTGGCAGCATGTTATGGGGATGCTTTTCTTCAGCAGAGACAAGGAAGCTGGTCAGAGTTGAAAGGAAGGTGGATGGAGCCAAATACAGGGCAATCTTAGAAACCTGTTAGAGTCTGCAAAAGACTTGAGACTGAGGCAGAGGTTCACCTTCCAGCAGGAAAACGACCCTAAACATACAGCCAGAGCTACAATGGAATGGTTTAGATCAAAGCATATTCATGTGTTAAAATGGCCCAGTCAAAGTTCAGACCTAAATCCAATTGAGAATCTGTGGCAAGACTTCAAATTGCTGTTCACAGACACTCTCCATCCAATCTGACAGAGCTAGAGGCTATTTTGCAAAGAAGAATGGGAAAAAATTTAACTCTCAAGATGTGCAAAGCTGGTAGAGACATCCCCAAAAAGACTTGCAGCTGTAATTGCAGTGAAAGGTGGTTCTACAAAATATTGACTCAGGGGGGCAGAATACAAATGCATGCCACACTTTTCAGATATTTATTTGTAAAAAATTTTGAAAACCATTTATCATTTTCCTTCCACTTCACAATTATGTGCCACTTTGTGTTGGTATATAACATACAATCCCAATAAAATACATTTATAGTTGTAACATGAGAAAATGTGGAAAATATCAAGGGGTATGAATACTTTTTCAAGGCACATATGTATCTCCAAAATGTGCACCATTTAGGAGATATTTACTGTACATGCAGTCACCGGCACATGCGTTCTGAAGGAACAGCCACCCAGGCCGTTCTTTCAGAGTCCTGTTTTGTAAACGGCGGCTCCTGCGCATGTGCATGATGTTATTTGCGGCTCTTGCCAGTCACACAGCCGAAGTCTGCAAACCCGGAAGGAAGACTGTGTGAAGATGGAAGAGCTTACAGCGGTGACAGTGCAGCGCTGGAAGGCTTAGTTTTAAGGCAAGTTTAACATAATGTGCTAATATGTGATACATACTAGCACATTCTGATACTACCTTTCAGGTTAGGAAAAGAAAAAAAAACACATACCCAGCGGTTTACTACCGCTTTAAGCTTACATCCATGTGAAGGGTTGTGTTTGCCCCCACATGATGCAAAGATGTTCCGTGCATCCGCATGCAGGCAATCCTATTCATGTCAATTGGGATGCAGCAGCTGCTCTCAATTTGATATTTTTGTGGGTGCAGGTGTGTGACACCAAACTATTACTGTCTGCGTTCGAGGACACGCACCTGCACCCATACTGTGTCCTTGCAACCACTGCATTCCAATAGACATGAATTGGACTGTCTACATGCGCATGCATGGAACACACCTGTGCATCACATGCGGGCATCACACAGATGTAAGCTTAAAGCGGTAGTAAACTCGTTAAACCAATAAAAAAATGTCCTCCTGCATTGCATACTAGCACATCATGTGAAACTTACCTTAAAACGAAGCCCTCCAGGAGTGTGTTGTCACCACTGACAGAGCTTCAATCTTCACCCAGTCTTCCTTCTGGGTTTGCAGGCTCCGGTCCTTTGCATGGACGAGCCACAATGTCACATGTTCAGAGTCGCTGTTTACAGCACAGGGCTCTGAAGGAACAGCACGTGTATGGCGTTCCTTCAGAGCGCATGCTCTGAAGGCTTCACAAGTAAATATTTCCTAAACAGCGCACGTTTAGGAGATATTTACTGTACCTATAGGTAAGCCTTATTATAGGCTTACCTATAGGCAAAAATCAACCAAGGAAGTTTACTCCTACTTTAAATACCCCCATTTGAATGAGGTCTAGGAGAACACCACTGAAATTATTCTAAAGTCTAGAACTGTAACTGATAAAGTGGAGTCATCCTTCTGGATGTTCTGTGTGGAAGGACTGTGTAAAATTCACAAATGGATGAACATAAATACAAATACTTTGACACGTAAAAGGCTCCCATGTATTCATTTCATCTGTGTATTTAGGGGTTTGCCTGAAGTTCAGCTTTAAGCTCCTCCTTTTCCATTTTGCTCATTAAAGAGGTTCTAAAGGCTTAATTTTTTTTTTTTTGCCCTAATGCATTCTCTGTATTAAAAGGAGAAGTTCATCCACATTCGGGGTGTAACATGAAACATGTTACTGTTGCAGCAGCCCCCACACCCTTCCAATTCCTAGTTGTGACAGCGAGTGGGGGATTTTCTCCCCACACTTGATGTCACAATTTTTTAAAAGGCGTGGCCATACGGGGCTTTGTCCACCCGGCTGCGTCATTCTTTCACAGCCTTTGTGGCTGTCAGCTTGTAGTTCTCGCCTGAAAAACTGACAGGCAGACCTGATCAGAAAACCCATGTGAAAGGGCCCTTAAGGTAAGAAACCTTCTGAGCATAGGAACCCTTCAACCTCCCCCCCCCCCAAATATCTGAGCCCGTTTGGTCCCACCTCCCGCTGCTGTCCATCAAATCATGTCATTAGGGAGCAGAAGGGGAGGGGGCCGAGCCATGCTGTCCACGTTTACGGATGCAGACAGCGTGGCTCTGAATCGAGTACCCAGGAGTGTCCTTATAGGAAGCTGTTTCCTATGGAGGCACTCGCCAAGGAGGACTGCCAACAAGGAACCCCAGAAGAGGAGGATCAGGGCTGCTTTGTGCATATCCATTACACACAAAAGGCAAGTATGACAGGTTTATTATTAAAAAAAAAAAAAAAAAGTTTAGAATCACTTTAAGCGTTACCAATTTTGCATAGAGATTAGGTTGTGCAAGAATTAGTTGTGACTTAACTGATGTTCTGGGATTTCAGCAACTAAAGGTTTTAATGCTTTAAAACAATAACCTGGAACAAGTATGCAAATCAAGTGTTTTGACCTCATTCTAAATTTTAAATCTGAATACTTGTTCCGAATCAGTGACAGTCATAAAACCACTAAAACCAAAGACCGCTACCAGAATTATTTCTGTGTTACGTATGTACCGTGTCACAGGCACCCGTGATACCCACACCAGTCAACTTTGTAAAACATGCTAACAGCCCATTTAATGGCTTTCTACTTCAAGAAACCGAAGATTTTGCTAAAGGTTACAATCCATCAACTGTTCTCGGTGGTATTTTTCTTATCGCCTATGCTGAACTCACACTATGGAGTTATATATAATGAATGCAATGAAATATACAATAGATGGGCCCTTATGACAACAGGAATAGTCATTTGACTAATATAACGTAACCTCTAACTAATTTACTGTCAGTCATGCAAGTCTGGGATTTGCCAGGTACTCAAAGCTGTTCATCTCCAGGTCACCAAATCCCACCAAAGTTACATGGGTTATTTTAATTGCATGTCAGCAAGAGATTTAACTCTTTGTTGACAACTACTTAATTTGCAATGCATTAATTTCTACAGAGGTAGTTCAGAACAAGAAGTTAAATCTCTTGTTATCAAGTGATAACAAATGCCCATGATGCCCTAGCCTATGGTTATGTTAGAACAGCTCCTATAGTTAATACATCTTTGATAGTGACAGACTAAGATAGGGGGGTGCAGGGTTCCTCACCTCTCTGCTTCTACTCTCTCTACAGAGGCCAGATGATACACATCAGCTGGTCTGTGCTAGCCCAGGATGTACTATTTTACTACCATAATTGTTATACTACACTAAACCTTTCTTCATATCTCTACATTATTGCATTTGTCATTTTGAAATGCCAGTATAAAGGAAATATAAAGGTGCAAAAAATACTTGTAGTTTAACCAATCTTTTTTGTTAATTAAAGTGGTTCTAAGGGACAATTTTGTTTTCAGACAATAAAAAAAAAAATGTTACACTTTCCTGCTCTGTGCAATGGTATTGCACAAAGGGGTCCCTTACCTCCTCTTCTGGGGTCCCCCCACCCGTGCTTTCAGCTCCTCCTCTTCTCCGAGTGCCCCCGATGCAGGCCTTGTGCTGAGGAGGCACTCGTGTGGGCACGCTCCCAAGCAAGGCTGTGTGCATCAATAGATGCTCAACACTCTCTCCTTACAGCATTTGACTGACAGCAGCAGGAGCCAATGGTTTCCACTGCTGCTTGTGTGTCCTGTGGAAGAGGAGGAGTGAGCAGTGTTGATGTAGACGGGCACAGCACTGGATTGTGAGATGACTCTCTGTGTTTGGGGGGAAGAAACAAGTAGGTGGACATTTTATATCCTTAATGCAGGAAATGCAGTAAGGCAAAAAATGTTTTAGAACTACTTTTAACTTTTAACGAGTAATGTATCTGGGGATATATCCTTTGCCTCTGCAAGAGATGTCCCTCCTGCTCAACTCAGAAATTCGGGAGGTATTCTATTGATAATGAAAATGACTGTAATTAGAATTGTACATTTTGGATTTTTCCTTTTAAACCTTTCTCTGAAAATTTACAGTCACTATAGAATATAAATTTACTTATTGCTGTAGTAACTGCATGCATTAAAGGATCACTAAAGATATGCAGCTCGTTTTGCACAGAGTGGCCCCGAACCTGGTCTTCTGGGGTCCCTCGGCGGCTGTCTCGGCTCCCCCCCCCCCGCAAGGACTCAACACCTTCATGCGAGCTCCCTCGCATGGTGTTGAGTGCTTGCAGGCACGCTCCCGTGATACAGCCGGGGGCCATAGCTGCTCACTGTATCACTTGGCCCCGCCCCCCAGATGCGCTGCGTCATTGGATGTGATTGACAGCAGCACAAGCCAATGGCTGGGCTGCTTTCAATCCATCCACTGCAACCAATCAATGGCCAAGGTTAGCAGCGAATAGGATGTCGGAGGTGAGCACGGGTCTTTCGAGGGGTCAGGTAAGTAAAACGGGGGTTGGGGGGGCGGTATTGTCGGATGTTTTCTTTTTCGTTTTGGATAGACTGGAGGGGGATTAGGACTCCAGTCATTTTTTATTGCCGTCTGTTCCCACTTTAGGGAGATTCACCCTCTCTATTTGTCCTGTTTACCATTATCATCGAAAGTGAAAGTAAAAAAAATCCAAAATTTTGGGTTGTCCCCAGAAAAGGAATAGAGGGGAAATGATTCAATTGTGATACTAGTTCTGTTGATGCTGGTGACAACCAGGTGTCCTCTCACTTTGGAGGGTTTTCCTCTCACTTCCTGGTTTGCCTATGGGACAGGAAGCCAAGTGAAATCTCCCCAATCGATGGCAAAAAACCCCAAAAAACCTGACAGGGGTTATAACCTCTTCCCCGTTACTCCATCCAAACTGTAACAAAAAATGTTTCCTTTAGTTTCATTATGTCAGATGGTAAGTTTATATAGACAACTGAATAACTGGCACAATTAGGGAGTCTTGGGGACAAGAGTTATAAGACACTTCTCTAGTGTGCTGCCAGATCTATCTTGTATAAATGGCACAAAGGGCATTTGCTCCAAGCCTACCAGGCCAAGAGCCCAACAATATCAACTGGAAACCACTCCGGTGAGGATGGGGAAAGCTCATGACTCTGACCTTTCTAATGCACTATGAATACTTTGCAAGTTCTAGTTACACAGAATGGAAGAGCTTGCCCACATTGACCAACTCATATCTGTGTTCCACTTTAATTATGAACTGTTGCTCAGAGAAGACCATTGTCTTGCTGCAGTAGACGGCTGTGATGCAGGTGAAATGTGAAATGGTGGTTCTCATCACTGTGAAAGCCTGACTACACAGGCAGGAAGCCCTCTTGTTTTACAATATGGAAGATATTAATTTATAAAGAACCCCCTTTTTACGGATTACTTTTTTGTCATTCGGATCAGGTTGGAGGCCATACAAGAACACATTCTGTAACAGCAAGTCCACAATTTCACTACATGGTCAGTGCATACCTGACGTGCCTGTGCTGCTGTCTCTTTGCATCCTCTCCCAAACGGTTCAAAGATGGCGAGCGGCTCCGGGGGACCTGGGAATAGCTCCCAATAGTTTTTACAGTGCCATTAGGATTATTCTGCATCTGTTGCAGCAACTGTGGTGAGAGGCTGCGGTGTAAAGAAGATGAGGCAGCAGACCACTCGGGAACGTTGTTGACGTTGAGGTTGTTGTCGCTGTTGGAGCGGAGGAGGACCCTGGGTGCTGCCAAAGTGCTCTGTAGCCCCCTCCTCCGGTGTGAGTAGCTGGGAGCTTCCCTGAACGGCACTGAAAGACAAAAATTAAATTCAATGAGACAAACAAAAATTATTAAAAATGGAACTAAAGACCAAAAAAAAAAATAACAGTAAAAATCTATGAAGTTTGGAAAGAAGTTTTGTTTTTCTTTTTGGACTATGTCCCTGCTAAGGAGATTTTCCCTCAGTTCCTTTATTTTCATTAGTATAGAAAATTATCAGAATCTCAAGTGGGAACAAAGACTGCAATTTTAAACACTGAGTAGAAGGATTAGAATCTTTACCAAGTTTCAGACACCATCCTGTTGGGGCAATTCTTCTCACTTCCTTTGTGGTCACATGAAGAATATGGTGAGCTGGTGTGTTTTAAACCATAAGCTACAAATCAGAAACAATCCAGAAGATGAATAAGTAAGCTAATTTCTTTTGATTGGCTTCAGGTCCACTAACATTTAGCTCCTAGAACAGATTCTTTGTTTAAGACTAGGCACTTATAATATGAAACACGCCAACTTAAGGATGTACTACATATGTCAACTTTTCAGGAAAAAATAATAATTATAAATGTACATATTTTAGCAGGAAAAATATGTGCATTTATCATTTTTTTCAGAGAACCCTGCAGAGCATTGCACCTGCGATCCGTAGATTGTGGGTGCACTGTCAAACTCCTGCAACATGTCTTCCAGCTTTGTGCCCATACCTCCATACAGGCTTTCTGTTACAAAGCTGAAGGGAGGGTGAATGAGCCACAAAGGCATTCATCAGCACCCTTTGAGAACTACAAGCTGTCTGCCACGGTGGAAGAGGGGACTTGCAGTCTCTTCCTTCACAGATTCCTGTGAATGAATGACATGGCTGAGTGGGTGGATTTGAAATGTGACAGTGATGAGTGGGGGTGGGCAGCAGTGTTAGGCAGTAGCTAAAGCATTGTACAAGTTATACCCTAAATATTGGTGTAACATGTTACACCTCAAACATGGGTGTAACATGCTCCAAAGTGAACCTATCCTTTAAGAATGATTGAGAAATTTGCTCATACAAGTAGTAATTAAAGTACTTTATAAAAAATGCCAGACTTATTAACTGAAAGTAGGTGGGCGCCCCTCCAAATGATTGATTTCAGGCATTTTCAGTGAAGGGTACTGTTAATGCTGTAGAATACAGCAGTGTTTCTCAACTATAGTCCTCAAGACGCCCCCCAACTGGTCATGTTTTCAGGATTTACCTCAGATGAAACGGCTGTGGTAATTACTAAGGAAGTGAAACTGATCAAATCACCTGTGCAAAATAATGGAGGGCCTGAAAACATGACCTGTTGGGGTTCCTTGAGAACTGGAGTTGAGAAACACTGGTATGCAGCACTAATACATTGTGAGCTTCCACCCTTGTGGGGATGTTTGGAGAAAACCTTTCTCTGTTCCCCATTCTTGCGCCCCATGCACAAAGACATTTTTAATGTGACGGAAGTCAAGTGACTGCATGGAACCCTGACCTCAACCCTATCAATAATCTCTGAAAGATGGAGTCTACTGAACAGGAATGGCAACAGCCAACCAGATCTTTTAATTCAACCTACCTAACCTCACAAATGGCCTTTTGGGTGAATGGGCACAAATTCCCACAAACACACTTCTATATCTTGAGGAAAGCATTCCCAGAATAGTGTAGGCTTATATACAGTAGCTACAAAGAAAGTGCCATATTTATAATAATAATAATAACACCAGTGATTTTGAAATGGTATGTCGAGTGTGATGGTCAGGTGTTCCAGACTTATGGGCATATAGTGTGTATATATTGTGAGGGATTAGCTCAACAGTAGGGTGTGTGCGATTCTCTGGATGAGTTCACACCACTTTAAACAGGTACAGGTTACTGGTGAAACACTCATGTCATTTATTTACAAATACTATATACAATATGTACAGGAACAATAACAGAAAAAAAAAAAACACGACTTACTGACATACAGGATCCCTGGCTTAAAGACCTGGATCAACCTACAGCTGCCCAGGTGCCTAACCCTATGCAAAAAAGTTCTTTCCACACAGGCTGTGTCTCATCGAATATGGACGGTATTGTACCATATAGGTACTCAGAGCTCCCCAGTCTGACATACACAGAAATGTTTCCAGTGTGGAGCAAAATCCCTGAGCAGTCTGGGATTCTATACAGAGCCCTAAATGACCAGATCTGCTTCAGTTGGGCTGCTTACCTAATCAGCCAGACCATATCTAGGAGATATACAGTGTCTTACAAAAGTGAGTACACCCCTCACATTTTTGTAAATATTTAATTATATCTTTTCATGTGACAACACTGAAGAAATGTTCAGTGTTTACTTTTCAGTGTTTACTTTGCTACAATGTAAAGTAGTGAGTGTACAGCTTGTATAACAGTGTAAATTTGCTGTCCCCTCAAAATAACTCAACACACAGCCATTCATTTCTAAACCGCTGGCAACAAAAGTGAGTACACCCCTAAGTGAAAATGTCAAAATTGGGCCCAAAGTGGCAATATTTTGTGTGGCCACCATTATTTTCCAGCACTGCCTTAACCCTCTTGGGCATGGAGTTCACCAGAGCTTCACAGGTTGCCATTGGAGTCCTCATGGAGCTGGTGGATGTTAGAGACCTTGCGCTCCTCCACCTTCCATTTGAGGATGCCCCACAGATGCTCAATAGGGTTTAGGTCTGGAGACATGCTTGACCAGTCCATCACCTTTACCCTCAGCTTCTTTAGCAAGGGAGTGGTTGTCTTGGAGGTGTGTTGGGGGGGTCGTTATCATGTTGGAATACTGCCCTGCGGCCCAGTCGACGAAGAGAGGGGATCATGCTCTGCTTCAGTATGTCACAGTACATGTTAGCATTCATGGTTCCCTCAATGAACTGTAGCTCCCCAGTGCTGGCAGCACTCATGCAGCCCCAGACCATGACACTTCCACCACCATGCTTGACTGTAGGCAAGACACACTTGTCTTTGTACTCCTCACCTGGTTGCTGCCACACACGCTTGACACCATCTGAACCAAATAAGTTTATCTTGGTCTCATCAGACCACAGGACATGGTTCCAGTAATCCATGTCCTTAGTCCGCTTGTCTTCAGCAAACTGTTTGCAGGCTTTCTTGTGCATCATCTTTAGAAGAGGCTTCCTTCTGGGACGACAGCCATGCAGACCAATTTACTTCAGTGTCCGGCGTATGGTCTGAGCACTGACAGGCTGACCCCCCACCCCTCCAACCTCTGCAGCAATGCTGGCAGCACTCATACGTCTATTCCCCAAAGACAACCTCTGAATATGACGCTGAGCACCTGCACTCAACCTCTTTGGTCGACCATAGCGAGGCCTGTTCTGAGTAGAACCTGTGCTGTTAAACCGCTGTATGGCCTTGGCCACCATGCTGCAGCTCAGTTTCAGGATCTTGGCAATCTTCTTATAGCCTAAACCATTTTTATGTAGAGCAACAATTCTTTTTTTCAGATCCTCAGAGAGTTCTTTGCCATGAGGTGCCATGTTGAACTTCCAGTGACCAGTATGAGAGAGTGAGAGCGATAACACCAAATTTAACACACCTGCTCCCCATTCACACCTGAGACCTTGTAACACTGAGTCACATGACACCGGGGAGGGAAAATGGCTAATTGGGCCTAATTTTGGACATTTTCACTAGGGGCATACTCGCTTTTGTTGCCAGCCGTTTAGACATTAATGGCTGTGTGTTGAGTGGACAGCAAATTTACACTGTTATGCCCCGTACACACGATTGGAATTTCCGTCGGAAAAACCTTGGATGGTTTTTCCAACGGAATTCCGCTCAAGCTTGCCTTGCATACACACGGTCACACAAAAGTTCTCTGAACTTTCGACCGTCAAGAACTCGGTGACGTACAACACTACGACAAGCCGAGAAAATGAAGTTCAATGATTCCGAGCATGCGCTGAATTGTTGCCGAGCATGCGTAGAAATTTTGCCCGTCGGAATTGCTACAGACGATCGGAACTTACAAAAGGAACTTTTTCCATCGGAAAAATAGAGAACCTGCTCTCAATCTTTTGCTGGCGGAAATTCCGCCAGCAAAAGTCCGATGGAGCATACACACGGTCGGAAATTTCCGACCAAAAGCTCACATCGGACTTTTGCTGGCGGGATTTCCGATCGTGTGTACGGGGCATTATACAAGCTGTACAATCACTACTTTACATTGAAGCAAAGTGTCATTTCTTCAGTGTTGTCACATAAGATATAAAAAGATATAAGATATAATAAAATATTTACAAAAATGTGAGGGGTGTACTCACCTTTGTGAGATAAATATATATATATATATATATATACACAAACACATGTGCCACTGTATTATATATGCACACACTTTTTTTTCACCAAACCTGCATCTCTTACTCCATATTGATTTTTCCAAAACAACAGATGTACTCCAATGGGTACTAATTACATGTAGCCTACATCATTTCAGAATTTGTTTTGAAGCAACAAACTGCATATTTCTTCATCTTTCATTTAGTGGAAGCTGATTTTTTTTTTGTTCTAAGATGTACAATACAGTCTCCAAAAGCCAGGGAGAGTATTGAGGCACACAAACATGCTAAACATTACAAGCCATGCCAGATCGGAAAGAGCTGCCAAGTGTTTCTGTGACTGATAAACACACTGGAGATGGGGTGGAGAGAGGACGAGATCTGGAGACCAGTTATCCGTAGCACCAAGTTATATATAGAATCACACACACACAGCCGCTGCATGCAGCTTGCCATTGACAGCTCAGTATGGGTGGCACTCATTACAAATATACAGTATCCTTCTGATTGTTAAACAGCACAGCCCCCCCTCCCTTCTTCATGGAAGAGCGGGTCCTGTGAGACTTTCGTATATAAAAGATATAGAAATAGTGTTCACTAGGAATTAGTCATCAATGAGGATAAGCAGTGCTGTTTTACAATCTCCATAAATGTTTAGTCTGTGAATGAGCTAGGCAATTCACAAGCTTACCTGCGTACAGTAAATATTAAGTAAACAGAGATATAACCTAATGGGAATAAAGTATGTGGTTGAATATGCATTCTATGGCTGAAGAAATCCATGTACACCACCAATCTTTGAAAACCTGCATGGAAGAGATCATGCTCTCTTTCTTTCATCACTCAGAAGCTGGAGTCAATGAAAGGCATAAATACAGAAAAATACATGGTGATCCTGCCAGAAATCCAATGAGCTCCTAGCTTTCTGTTGTTGCCAGACAAAGCTGCCTCTGTTTTTTTGAAATACCAAGCAAAGTTCTCCCTAGCTGGACTACAGAATTCCACCTATCCTTGCCCCTCTCCACTTGTATGCATTGATTTTTTTTTTTTACCAGCAAAGCAATACTACTGCCTTGACACCCAAGGGTGTGCCCACAAACTGTGTGTTGGGTAAAGGGATGCTGACAGATTTAGTATAATAGGACCTATCATAGGGCATCCTGCTGTTCCCTCCTCCTAGAACAGCGATGGCGAACCTTGGCACTCCAGATGTTTTGGAACTACATTTACCATGATGCTCATGCACTCTGCAGTGTAGCTGAGCATCATGGGAAATGTAGTTCCAAAACATCTTGGGTGCCAAGGTTCGTCATCACTGTCCTAGAAGCTGCCTCTGTAAGAATTCTTAAGCTTGGTGATGATGCCACAGGGAGTAATAAAAGTTGTTTCTTGCTACAGAAACTAGTAAAAGAAAAACATAATGTGGGGACATGTTCTAGATCAGTGTATCTCAACCTTTTTTCAGTCAAGGCACCCTTTAAATTTCTGCAGAATCACGAGGCATCCCATTCTAGAATGTAAAAATCGAAACTAATAGTTTTACATATTGCATTAATATCCACACAAGTAGGACACTGAATGTTAGAGGTGACTTATTCTTCCAAAGCAAATACATCTTTGCACACTAGTGTTTTTCTTCTTCCTCACTGAGCTAATGTGAACCCAGTACCGATGGAGTGGGGTAGTGGGGGTACGGGTGCCCAATGTCCTCATTATCAACCAATGACATTATTGGCTGTTAGGACGCCAGTGGCTGGAAAGTTGTAATGATGCACAATAAAACCTGCTGGCTTATTAACAATTCTTGGGCAATTTCAAGGTATTTTGCAAAGGCACACCTGAAGAAACCTGAAAGCACCCTGAATGAGACAGGCTGTTCTAGATCAGTGGTTCTCAACCCTGTCCTCAAGTACCCCCAACAGGCCATTTTTGCAGGTTTTCCTTTATCTTGCACAGGTGCTTTAACCACTTGGCGTCCACGCTATAGCCGAATGACGGCTACAGCGCTGATCTGAATTTCCAGTGACGGCCACAGCGCGGACCTGAATTTCCAGTGACGGCCACAGCAAGGACCTGAATTTTCAGTGATGGCCACAGCGTGGACCTGAATTTCCAGTGACGGCCACAGCGTGGACCTGAATTTCCAGTGACGGCCACAGCAAGGACCTGAATTTTCAGTGACGGCCACAGCGTGGACCTGAATTTCCAGTGACGGCCACAGCGCGGACCTGAATTTCCAGTGACGGCCACAGCACGGACCTGAATTTCCAGTGACGGCCACAGCGCGGACCTGAATTTCCAATGACGGCCACAGCACGGACCTGAACTTCTCACTGAGACTCGGGTGATCACAGATCCAAGTAAGGGGCCGATCCCGGCCAGCTGACAGCGTGAGGAGAAAAAAAAGCCGATCACCAGCTTATGTGCAAGGGACATCGGTCCCGAAGAGGACGAGGCAATTCTGCCTCATCTGTGCCCAACAGTACCCCCTGCCAGGCAACATTTTATCTAAGAGAAATTCCCAAAACATGGCCTGATGGGGGTACTTGAGGACAGGGTTGAGAACCACTAGATGAACTAGATGATGTTCTAGATCAGTGATGGTGAACCTATGGCACGCGTGCCACAGCTGGCACGCCAAGCCCTCTCTGTCTGCACGCCAGGGGAATCTCCCAGCCAGGCAGTCACTTGCACTGACGGTGCAGGCATGGAGGAGCCCACTCCCTTCCTTGCATTAGTGCCAGTGACGTCAGCAGAGGGGTGGGCAGCCAGTCATCTTGTCCCATGTGTGATGTTTAGGGGGGGTGTAAAATTCTTCCTCCACCATCCCAACTCTGTTCTGCAGCTTAGTGCCTCCCTCAGACCCCTACACCTACGGTAAGGAATTCGGGCATTCCTTTCTGCAGGCACCCTATTCCAGCTCCCCCTCCTCCAGGACGACTTTGGTTTAGTCTGTCCCTCTAGTGCAGCCTGGTAGGTGAGTGCATGTTTTAGGTAGGTGAGTGTAATGGTCAGGTAGGTAAGTGCATGTGTCAGGTAGGTGAGTGTAATGGTCAGGTAGGTGTGTGTAATGGTCAGGTAGGTGAGTGCATGTGTCAGGTAGGTGAATGTAATGGTCAGGTAGGTCAATGCATGTGTCAGGTAGGTGAGTGTAATGGTCAGGTAGGTCAATGCATGTGTCAGGTAGGTGAGTGCATGTGTCGGGTAGGTGAGTGTAATGGTCAGGTAGGTCAATGCATGTGTCAGGTAGGTTAGTGTAATGGTCAGGTAGGTGAGTGCATGTGTCGGGTAGGTGAGTGTAATGGTCAGGTAGGTCAATGCATGTGTCAGGTAGGTGAGTGTAATGGTCAGGTATGTCAATGCATGTGTCAGGTAGGTGAGTGCATGTGTCAGGTAGGTGAGTGTAATGGTCAGGTAGGTGAGTGTAATGGTCAGGTAGGTCAATGCATGTGTCAGGTAGGTGAGTGCATGTGTCAGGTAGGTGAGTGTAATGGTCAGGTAGGTGAGTGTAATGGTCAGGTAGGTGAGTGCATGTGTCAGGTAGGTGAGTGTAATGGTCAGGTAGGTCAATGCATGTGTCAGGTAGGTGAGTGCATGTGTCGGGTAGGTGAGTGTAATGGTCAGGTAGGTCAATGCATGTGTCAGGTAGGTTAGTGTAATGGTCAGGTAGGTGAGTGCATGTGTCGGGTAGGTGAGTGTAATGGTCAGGTAGGTCAATGCATGTGTCAGGTAGGTTAGTGTAATGGTCAGGTAGGCCAGTGCATGTGTCAGGTAGGTTAGTGTTATGGTCAGGTAGGCCAGTGCATATGTCAGGTAGGTCAGTGTATGTTGCACAGTGTATTCTGAGCACAACGCATTCCTGAACCCTGCATTCTGAGCAAATCTGTCAGAATCGTACATTTTTGGTCCCTTAGGGCTCATTCAGAGGGATGATCAGTCCCATCCTCTGTGCAGAGCCGCTGGTAGGTTTAATTCTGTGTTGGCACTTTGAAAGAAATAAGTTGGTTTTGCGTTGCGGTTTGGGCACTCGGGCTCAAAAAGGTTCGCCATCACTGTTCTAGATGAACCAGCTTATAAATTGGATTTATACTATATCCTGGCATATCAAGCACCTTTGTAACTATAACTTTCTTTTTCTCCTTATGACACCTGGGAGTTGCACTGGAATCCTCAACATACAAGCACTTCCAATTTCTTGTCTTGTGGCTGAGGAAGATGTCTGTAGATGTCTTTAAATGCAGAAATAGTTATATCAAAAAAAGTATCTGCTGAATCCACTACTTCTGACATGCTAGCTGCTGGCACATGGACATGTTCTTTATAATGTTTTACTAATGCAAATGCAGCTTCATGTATGAAAATGCATGACCCAACACAAAATTGCACGATGCTGCTGCACAGTGAGCTCTATCAATGTTTTATATGTAATGGTATTGGTGTCCGTGCTACTCTTCTTTGGCCTCCTCTATAGTAGTCCCTGGCCTCGGCAGTTAAGCTAGATTCCGGAGCGCAAATGCAATGTCAGCCTGCATTTTGTTAACGTGGTTGCGTCCTGTTATTATAAAACTCCACGCCAATCCTGCTCAGCAAAAGTAAAAAGTGTTGCTTCACGCATGTGGGAAAAGCATATGGGAAATTGTTCTGCTTACAGAAGGTAGAACAGTTCCATATATTGTTTGTGTTGTGTTGTATGTCTAACAATATAGAAAACCCCATTTTTGAATGGAAGCATAATCTATGTGACATGAACATATGCAAGGAACGTGTACTGGTGCATAAAGGGAGGCCTTCTCTTAGAATGGGAACACCTGGCCTGCACAGAAGGAGAAATCTACATATTTTCAGAACTGCAAGGTGCTGACCACAGTATAGGAATTAATAAGGATCAATAATGCAATATATCTTTTTTAACTATGAGGCACTCATTCATTATGTTAGCTGTTATTTCGCACAAATATGCTAACATTGAAGCTGAAAAAGAGAAGCCCCGCTAGTTTCTTTCCTTCCCCACAGCCTTTAACTATGTTACAGGTTCTTTTTGGGGAAGGGAGGAGACAGAGTAACATTTTTTTTTTGGTACTCGCTCTCACTTCCACAATCCTTGGCTAGGTGAGGATGGAATCTCTCCTGTAGCCTCCTAAAACATGTCACTTGTCCAAAGAAGTTGAAGGACCATTCACAAAAGCACCACATGCCTATTCAGTAGGGAGCTGGCTATGGTTCCCCCATAAAGCCACAGTCAGCTTCTGTATCCAACATGGTAGATCCAGGAACCCGCAGCAATAAGAAGAACTAGCTGAGGGAAGACATCGCTGGACCCCAGGCACTGCTATGTACCTGATTTTTAAAATACTGTACTTACTGACTTTTAAGAAACAAATAAACTGAAGTTCCTCAGACTAAATTTTAACCCTTATGCTGCTAGCCTTAGTATATAGATAGGAAGGTACATAAAAATTTCGTTGTTATAAACATTTTATTACCTAATGCTTCGTACACACGATCGGACTTTCCGCCAACAAAACCGTGGAATTTTGTCCGAAGGGCGTTGGCTCAAACTTGTCTTGCATACACACGGCCACACAAATATTGGCAAACAATTACGAACGTAGTGACGTACTAGACCAGGGGTCTTCAAACTATGGCCCTCCAGTTGTCCAAGAACTACAATTCCCATCATGCCTAGCCATGTCTGTGAATGTCAGAGTTTTACAATGCCTCATGGGATGTGTAGTTCCGCAACAGCTGGAGGGCCGTAGTTTGAGGATCCCTGGGCTAGACGTAGTGCGTGGTTTTTCAGCTCTTTAGCGCCACCCCTTGTGCTCCTGCTAATTTTGTGTTAGTAGAAGTTTGGTGAGTGTTGATTCGCGCTTTTCTTTTCGCGTTTTTCATTTCCCGCTTTTAATTTCGTGCTTTTCAGTTCATTTATGAATGGCCGTTCTTCAAACAGACATGTTGCGGAATCGGAGGAGATAACGTGTTATTTATTGTTGGCCTTGGTGTTATTGTTTTGACATTTTTTTTTTTTGGTTGAATAATGATTTGGTATATTTTATATATTTTTGGATGCATAGAATGCACTTTTTGGTTAAGTTCTATTGGCAGATAGCATGCCTTTTTTTTTTTTTTTAAATGCAAAAAAACTGTGGAGAATAATACTCGGCTATGTGTTTTACTTCAAATGACAGTTTGGGAGTAGGCAGTTACATTTTAAAAAAAACAATGTAAAAATTGACAAGGGACACCAACATAGTTGATTCTTTGATCTTATAAACTATGAGATAATGGTGTTGTGGTAACTTGCACAAATAAAATTAAAAAAAGCATAATAATATTATTCTTGATCTTACTAGGCAAAAAAAAGCCTTTGAAAATTCGTTTGCAATAACTCCATCAGTATCTCCAGCAAAGCAGCTTCATTATTATCCCATTACAGAAGAAAAGAATGTGCTCTAAATTTCGAGATTTCATAATTTGCAGCATCACGAATGTTAATTCTTCATTATGAACGCTAGTTCAAAAGAACGACCGCTTCCGGCTCGTCCTTGCTTCCGAGCATGCGCGTTTGTACTTTGGACTTTTGTCCGACGGACTCGTGTACACACGATCAGATTATGGCCCAGGCCAAAATGATGTCATACATCCCGAGGGTTTTCATGGGCATTTTATTTCTTTCATCTGGAGAAGGGGAAGAAGGGTTTTCTCAGCCAAGCACACCCTCCTGCCTGCATGCCTGAGCCAAGTGCAGATGGATTCCAGGAAGAAAATGCTACATCAATCATCTGCCCTTACTTAAGATGGCCGCAGCTAAAAGTGCTAGGGGGTGTTTTTTCAAGGTGATTTCTCAACAAAATAAAGCATGAAGACATGGATTGATGGGTGAGTTTGCTTTGAACATTAAAAATAGTTAAATACTGTCTTAAATAGTGTTCTGCTTTATTAAGTTAGTTTCTACGACTTATCTCTATGTATTTTGAAGAGCTTTACATGTTCCATGTGACAAGACTGGGGAATTTGTAACCCTGTGCAACATCCTGTTCACAAGATGCTGAGAAGCTGCTTCCGGCATCTTCTGAAGAAAAGAACAGGCTGTTGGAGCATCATATGTGATAGAATGCAAAACATATCTAAAAAAATATGGCAGTGCTTGTGTACCATCGCCCTTTAGGTATCGCATAAAATACGCTTATCATTAACAATTCCTTTGTTTGACAAATTGCTGAAATCAATGTGGTGCATGTAAAGTAAATGATAAAGATGTGAATTACATGCAACTAAGAGGGTCTAAAAATCTAACATGCATGTGAGCTCCATTATAACAGACATATTCTGACTGGTGGGGAAAACGTTGACAGGTAAATGTATTAACCTGGGCATGGCCAAGTCAAGGCAAAATAGAAACCTGTATTATACACAATAAAGGCCGAGGGTAAATTGTTCTTTTTTATTTTTTTCTCAGTGACACAAGTCACTGGATTCTCACAACAGATACCGAATTGTAGAGACAGCTTTCAGATATGTTCTTTGAACATATTCAAATAAAACAATGCTTAAATTAGATTTTGAAAAATAATGCTGAATTGTGGCCAATTATGGAAGAGAACAGAGGAAAAAAAAACTAGAAGACGAGCATGATGTACACATTTCTAAAAGGTCACATGATTAGCAAAACAACCCTCAGTAAAACAGCGCTGTGCAAGATGGAGTAACAGACGCCTGAACTTCTCCAGATGGGAAGGCTAGGATATCCAACACTTCCAATAACAACCTGCTACATCTTCTACATCTTCCTCTCATACAGAGCATCACACGCTCTACAATAAGGCTAAAGAAGATCAGTGAAAAAATGTATGTATATTTATATATATATCTTTTTTGTGTGTATATATATATATATATATATATAGTGTGTGTATATGCAAAAAAAAAAAATTATATATATATATATATATATATATATATAATTTTTTTTGCATATATATATATATATATATATATATATATATATACACACACGTACATAGATACAAACACAATATATATATATATGTGTGCACACACCTACAGATCAGATCTAACACACTTCATTAAACGCGGATTCATTGAGCAACATTTTCAAACCATACAACCCTATGACCTACTCTAAGCAAGTGATTTCATTTTTGTGTTACACTGTCTGGATCTGTTAGCACACACATAACAAACCAGAGCCAATACCATGTGAAATACCTATGCTGCATTTACTCAACACACACCATTCAATGCTATTATCACATGGCATTTCTGCATCTACAAATTGTCCCCAAAATAGTAATCAAACATTGATGACAGCTAGGGTGGCCACCTCATCCCTTTAAACCCAAACACATATAAATTACACAGGTTCTGAGGCTAATTTAATGCAGATCAGGCACCGAGTTTAATTACCACATTAATCAGCCACATAAAATGTGTAATTTATGTGTTTGGGTTTAAAAGGATGTGGTGGTAACCCTAATAGCAGCCCATATATACATCACATTTTGGAAAAACAAGTCTAAAGTGAACTGAATGGGATAGGAATCGTAAACCACACTCTGATCCCTACTGTATTAAAGTGTATTGTATTTGTACTGCCTACCCCCAAGTTGTAAAGCGCTACGTAAGCTGTTGGCGCTATATAAATCCTGTATAATAATAATAATAATAATAATAATAAAAAAAACAAAGAGAAGTTCTCATGTTGGCTGCTGCCACAAAGGAACATAAAATATCACACACGGTATTGCTGCACTTTAGAGCTGTCCTTGGTCCTGAAATTGAATCAGTAACTGCACATTGTATGAAGAAAGTTCAAACTTAAATTTATTATGTTTTGATTATTATACTCAGCAGTGAACATTTAAATAAAACTGTCTGTGCTGTGTTATAAAAAGTTGCCTATGGGGTGGTAAAATAAGTGGTGTTACTACCTAGGCTTAAGGGATTGAAGACTGATGCCGCGTACACACGGTCGGACTTTACGGCAGACTTTGTCTGGTGGACTTTGACGGACTTTACGACGCACTTTCCAAATGAACGGACTTGCCTACACACGATCAACCAAAGTCTGACGGATTCGTATGTGATGACGTACACCGAACTAAAATAAGGAAGTTCATAGCCAGTAGCCAATAGCTGCCCTAGCGTCGCTTTTTGTCCGTCGGAGTAGCATACAGACGAGTGGACTTTTCGACCGGACTTGAGTCCGTCGGACAGATTTAAAACATGTTCCAAATCTAAGTCCGTCAAACTTCTGAGAAAAAAAAAGTCAGCTGGAGCCCACACACGATCGAATTGTCCGACGGACCCAGGTTCGCCAGACCAAATATGCCGTAAAGTCTGATCGTGTGTACGCGGCATTAGACAGCCTACCCCTTCCCAGACATCCTTGGCATTCTTCCTCTACCCCCTTTCCTCTCTCCTTCCCAATACCACCACTTTACATTGCTTTCATTTGTTCCCTTTACTTCCATGACATGATGGGTCTCGGAGGCACCCACACATTTCAGTGCTGCGAACAGAAAACACACACTAACACACTAAACTATGGAACCAACATAAATTTGTCAACATGTCATTGTATACCTCTGACAGACCTACATGTGATTCCTTGCACCCATATTTGGGGTGCCCAGACAAATTCACGGATTGTCACACTAATGCCCTGTACACACGACCGGTTTTGCCGTCGGAATAAACTCTGAAGGTTTCTCTGACGGAACTCTGATGGAATTCCATTCCAGCGGTCTTGCCTACACACGGTCAAACCAAATTCCGACCAAAGTCCGACCGTCCAGAACGCGGTGACGTACAACACTTACGACGGGACTAGGAAAAGGAAGTTCAGTAGCTAATAGCTTCAGTCTCATACTTGCTTTAGAGCATGGGTCGTTTTTTGGTCCGTCGGAACAGCATACAGACGATTGTTTCCCAGAAATATTTAGAACATGTTCCATTTCTAGGTCCATCAGAATTTTCAAAAAAAAAAAGTCCAATGAGGCCTATACACGATCAGAATAGACGATAAAAAGCTTCCGTCTGACTTTTTCTGTCGGACATTCCGCTTGTGTCTACGCGGTATTAAAGCGATTCTATTGCTGCACTGAGCTGCTGGCACCCGTCTACCAAGGTCTTTACACCCGCCATCTCTGCAACTTTTAAAACTTCCATAAAAAGATATTCCATAAAAATCGTTGATCTTATTCAGTGAAAAGTAAAGCAGATGGGGACACTTACATAAACATGGTAGTGTTAAGTGTACAGTGATTAGAAGGGGAAAAACACAAGTATAACAGCAACATTTAAGTCTAACTAATTTGCAGCAGATGCCTGAGAGTACCATTCACATCACTCCCTAACCCCCAAAAGTACTTAACGTCTAACATCCTTAGAACAGTCATTATGTCACGCACACACTAAGGCCGATTAAGTGACATGAAATTAATCTACAAGCCTATTTTTGGGGTAGTGGCATAGTAAGAACATAGTGGGGGTTATTTACTAAAGGCAAATCCACTTTGCACTACAAGTGCAAGCCACAAGTGCAAAGTGCACTTGAAATTGCAATGAAAGTGCACTTTGAAGTGAGTGCAGTCGCTGTAGATCTGAGGGGGACATGCAAGGAAAATAAAAAACAGCATTTTAGCTTGCACATGATTGGATAATAAAATCAGCAGAGCTTCCCCTCATTTCAGATCTACCCCTCAGATTTACAGCGACTGCACTTCCAAGGGCACGTTGCGCTTGTAGTTTGCACTTGTAGTGCGAAGTGGATTTGCCTTTCGTAAATAACCCTCACAGTGTCATGCAAATTGTCTGAGGTCATGCAGGGCTCCAATACTAAACACAAGTACTGGAGTATTGGACACACAAGTGTGGCACAGGACACACAAAGCCCACTATTGTAACATGCATTCTAACCCTTCCCATAACATGTGTAATAACCCACTTATCTTAAAGCTGGCCATATATGTGGGAAGTTGATACATCATTCAAACGTAAAATTCCATATTCTGTTGACATAGACAACGCCGAAATTGTGGTTTCAGTCAAAAAGATGATGGGACTGAAATTCCCCAGGTAGAATGTGATGGAAAAAAATTTTAATCGCTTCAGTGTTTACAGTATCGATTCAATTCACGTTTGATCCTTTAATAAACTGAACTGATGCTGTCTCTAGGATGGAAAAGGACCTGGGGGTCCTAGTAGATGATAGGCTCAGCAACAGCATGCAATGCCAAGCTGCTGCTAACAAAGCAAACAGAATATTAGCATGCATTAAAAAAGGGGATTAACACCAGAGATAAAACGATAATTCTCCCGCTCTACAAGACTCTGGTCTGGCCGCACCTGGAGTATGCTGTCCAGTTCTGGGCACCAGTCCTCAGGAAGGATGTACTGGAAATGGAGCGAGTACAAAGAAGGGCAACAAAGCTAATAAAGGTTCTGGAGGATCTTAGTTATGAGGAAAGGTTGCGAGCACTGAACTTATTCTCTCTGGAGAAGAGACGTTTGAGAGGGGATATGATTTAAATTTATAAATACTGTACTGGTGACCCCACAATAGGGATAAAACTTTTTCGTGGAAGGGAGTTTAACAAGACTCGTGGCCACTCATTAAAATTAGAAGAAAAGAGGTTTGACCTTAAACTACGTGGAGGGTTCTTTACTGGAAGAGCAGCAAGGATGTGGAATTCCCTTCCACAGGCGGTGGTCTCAGCGGGAAGCATTGATAGTTTAACAAAACTATTAGATAAGCACCTGAATGACCACAACATACAGGGATATACAATGTAATACTGACATATAATCACACACATAGGTTGGACTTGATGGACTTGTGTCTTTTTTCAACCGCATCTACTAATATTAATTACCCTGTTTGGACTTCCATAAAAAGATATGTACGGTATATAGTAACCCATCTGGACACTATGCTTTTATAAATATGAACAAAAGGCAAAAAGGAAACAAAGAACTCACACATGAAACATTTTTAAAACCAGGTTATTTTGATAGCTGAATAAATTGATTGATGGGGGAATTTGCCTCTTTAATGCACAATCACCAAAATTGAAACATTTCATGGTCAAACTTTACTACAATACCTCATTAAAGAAAATATGTCATGGGAAAAATCTGGAAGTTGAGTATATAGTCATCACTATGAAAAATGCTTTAATTCTTTGAGTCACTAATCCACAACAATTATGCAGACTTTTCTCTGACACTTCAATCACCAGTTTTAGTAAATAACCCCCTCAGTACTTGTTTTTGGTCAATGATTCAGAAAGTACTAAAGCCAGAGAGTCAGCTTAAAACCCAGGCAACTAGCCTCTTTGGAACAGTCAGTAATTGTGGGAAAACATACGTCTTTCTTGACAGGTTTTCTTTAAAATGACGGCAATGGTATAATATACTTCCTTTAAAGGAAATATATTGTTTTTTGTTTTTAATCCAACGGAGTGTGCTATAAGCATCTGACTGTTGCAATTGTAAGTTTAAAATGCAAGAGATACTTGAATAGTAATTGATTGTCAATAATATGTATAGGCATTGACTGTTTGTGCTTATCTTTGTAGAGTTATCATATTCTATCTACCCCTGAGGAAGGAGTAGCTCTAGTAGACTCCGAAACGCGTCGGTTGAAGGATAATTCCTACATACCATCTATTTGTAACAATTGTATCACCAGTAGTGGCTGTAACGTATACTTTATAATATATATGTTTTAACTATGTATTTCTAATAAAATATATGCAAACTTTTTCTACTACATTAAGTTGTTACATTTGTCTGAGTGCCGTTAAAGTCCAAACCCCAAGGGGAACTCCTTTTTCTCTGTTCATACAATAGGATGTTGGCACCGTGAAATAATCACTGACATTTTCTATATTTTCTTTAAAGTTACAGCAGTTAAAGCAGGTACTCTAAAGCCTTGTACATACAGTGCGATTGTTGGCCAACCGAGTGTCAGATTTTTGTCTTAAGGGCATGTGCCAGGATTTTGTCTTGCATACTAACGTTACACAATTGTTGTGCCACAAACACGAACATAGTGATGTACTACGAGGAAATTCAGCTCTTGAGTGCCACCCTTTGGGCCCCTTCTGCTAATTTCGTGTTTGGTGAGCATTGATTCCAAGCATGCGTGTTTGTACTTTCGACTTGTGTGACGGATTTGTGTACTGACCATCCGAAAATCTGACGTCAAACCATTGTACTAACGGTAAGATTTTAGGACAACAGTCTTTCAACAGACAATCCCCTGCCAACAATCGTGCTGTGTGTACGAGGCTTTAGACCCCATACACGCTATTAGATTTTCTGCAGATTTTTGTCTTCAGATTTACCAAAACCATGTAGTGCAAGGGTCTGCATGATTGCATACAAATTGAAACTCTTATGCTGCGTACACATGGTCGGAATTTCGGCCCGCAAAAGACCGATGAGAGTTTTTCATTGGAAAATGCGACTGTGTGTATGCTCCATCGGTCTTTTGCTGGCGGAATTCCAGTCAGCAAAAGATTAAGGGCATGCTTTCAATTTTTCGGTTGGGAAAAGTTCCTATGCGAAAATGCGATCGTCTGTGGCAATTCCAACGCACAAAATCCCTATGCATGCTCTGAAACAATTCGACGCATGCTCGGAAGCACTGAACGTCATTTTCACAGCTCGTCGTAGTGTTGTACATCAACGCGTTCTTCACTGTCGTAATTTCAGCGAACGTTTGCATGACCGTGTGTATGCAAGGCAAACTTGAGCAGAATCCCGTCGGAAAAGCCGTCATATCTTTTTCCAATGAGAAAACCAATCGTGTGTACGCGGCATTGAGGTTTGACCTCATATTATATGGTTTTATCTGCAGAAAATCTAATAGCGTGTATAGGCTATACAATGGCAAAGAAAAAAAAAATGATACACACACACACACTATATACCAAAGTAGTAAACAATATAACAAACTAGAACTTTTTTGTACTTCACTGAGCAAAATTATAAACACAACACTTTTGTGTTTGCCCCTATTTATCATGAGCTGATTGCAAAGTCCTACGACTTTTTCTATGTACACAAAAGGCCTATTTCTCTCAAATAGTATTCACAAATCTGTGTTAGTGAGCACTTCTCCTTTGCCGAGATAATCCATCCACCTCACAGGTGTGGCATTTCAAGATGCTGTTTAGACAGCATGATTATTGCACAAGTGTGCCTTAGGCTGGCCACAATAAAAGGCCACTCTAAAATGTGCAGTTTTATCACACAGCACAATGCCACAGATGTCGCAAGTTTTGAGGGAGCGTGCAATTGGCAGGCTGACTGCAGGAATGCTGACTGCAGCCCCCCCCCCTCCCATACACACACACACACCTGTATATATGGCAGTCCCCCTAACACACACCTGTATATATGTCAGCCCCCCCCATACATACACACACCTGTATATATGGCAGCCCCCCTCACACACACCTGTATATATTTCAGCCCCTCCCCACACACACACCTGTATATATATCAGCAACCCCCACACACACCTGTATATATGGCAGCCACCCCTCCACACACCTGTATATATGTCAGCGCCCCCCCCCACACACACACACCTGTATATATGGCAGCCACCCCCATACATACACACACCTGTATATATGGCAGCCCCCCTCACACACACCTGTATATATTTCAGCCCCTCCCCACACACACACCTGTATATATATCAGCAACCCCCACACACACCTGTATATATGGCAGCCACCCCTCCACACACCTGTATATATGTCAGCGCCCCCCCCCACACACACACACCTGTATATATGTCAGCCCCCCCCATACATACACACACCTGTATATATGGCAGCCCCCCTCACACACACCTGTATATATTTCAGCCCCTCCCCACACACACACCTGTATATATATCAGCAACCCCCACACACACCTGTATATATGGCAGCCACCCCTCCACACACCTGTATATATGTCAGCGCCCCCCCCCACACACACACACCTGTATATATGGCAGCCACCCCTCCACACACCTGTATATATGTCAGCGCCCCCCCCACACACACACACCTGTATATATGGCAGCCACCCCTCCACACACCTGTATATATGTCAGCGCCCCCCCCACACACACCCCTGTATATATGTCAGCCACCCCTCCACACATACACACATATATCAGCGCCCCCCCACACACACACACCTGTATATATGTCAGTCACCCCTCCACACACCTGTATATATGTCAGCCCCCCCCACACACCTGTATATATGTCAACCCCCCCACACCCTCCCTGTACACAAACAGCCCCCCTCCCTTTCCTTCACAGCCCCTACTTGTAACTTCCTACCTGGTCCCAGCTCGTTTTTACAAAGCTGACATGTTGCTGAGAAGCTCAGTAGAGGCAGATCACTGTCACACGAGGGGTGCACATGCACATAGTAGCCAGAGGTGGCAGTAAAGAGCTTGATGTCTAAAATCAATGACACGAGAACTGCAGAGACTGTGAGATCGTTTCTATACTGCACAGAACTGATCCCCTTCACCCGTCCTGCCTTCTTCTGGCCTGGGCGGGCCCCTTACAGTTGTAACGGCTGTACCCCCCTAATGGCGGCCCTGAATATATCCCATGTAGTGCACCAAAGCCCTTGGTCTAATAACCATAGCAGTGTGCTTAAACTAGGCTAGACAATTTAATGAGTGGAGTTGCCCTTTAACAAGGTACAAAACAACACCAAATACGCTACTCACAGGAGGTGTAACCAACCCTCTGACCACACAGGGGAAATCAGGCGTTGGTTCAATCGTTTATTTTTAGTTCATTGAGGACACATTTATACATTTTTTCAGCAAGCAAGTTTTATTTTATTCATGTATATAACAGACTAGCAGCGTTTCTTGTTGGGAAACGATTATTAGAATTTGGTTTCAGCACACCATAATGTTTACAAAAGATTCACTTTTATTGCATCATAAAGAACACCATACTGCAAAGTTTTGGAGCCATGCATGTCTCTCTCATCAAGGCATGCATTATACTACACTTACAAAATATTCTATTGATGCCACGCACCATGCCAGTCTTTACATAACCCACAGTATGGTTGACTCTGGTAGGCTGTGTGATGGGAATATGTTTATTGCTTGATGGGAAATAAATCCAGGACCCCCACATCACTAGGCCGGAGTGTAGCTCATTATAAGGCCACATTTATCTTCTGGCTGTCACCATCACTACATACTGTATACTGCATAGTAAATCTAGGTTAAACTGAAGGTGACACGTTTTATAAAGATGAACAATGTTTAGTTCACCTTGCCATAACATCAAAGGTTACTATTTATTAAAGTCATTAAATAGGAACAAGGATTACATGCTATACTAACACTGTGAGGAATTCACAAAGTGGTGACCTTCGTAGATGCCATTTATTAAAGCCTTGGAGGCAATATCAGAGGGAGCAAGTATAGTAATTAGAGAAGAAGGTTAGGAGGCTAATTCATTTCTAAAAGAGTAGTGGGTACACAGAGAGGTCTCCCAGCACAAAGCAGTGGGTAAAGCGACAGCTGGCTGAGAAAGCATACCATAGGATAGTCGACTTGGCCTGTTACCCTAGGTTCACACCCACGTGTTTTTTAGTGCGTTTTGCAGTTTGCAGAAATGCAATACAGTCCATTTAACATGGTTTCCTATGGTACAAGTTCACAACCATGCGTTTTGTGGCCGGAGCGTCTTTGGAAAGGGTTGGGGACTTTTTCCCCGCGATTTGCGGGTAATATACTTCAATGGAACCACACCAGAAATGCAAGTGTCGTATTTGTGATGCAATTTTTGATGTGTTTTTTATTTTAACACTATATAAAGCTGGTTGCTAAATAGGGGTCGGGAAGCCGGCCGCAGCGTCCTTAACAACCGATGAGTCATCAGCTGTCAGCGGGATTCCCTGCTGACAGCTGAATGTAGAAAAAAGGAAAAAATTGTCGGCAAGAAAAAAAAATTAAATTGTGAAAAAAAAGGCACCCCCCCAGGTCCTTTGAGTCTAGTATGGATTCGGAGCTGACCCCCCACCCCCCCGCCCCCCGACGCCAAAATAAAAAAAATGCCATGGGGTTTCCCCCAAAATCCATACCAAAACCTTATCTGAGGATGCAGCCCGGCAGGTCAGGAAAGGGAGGGGATGAACGGGCCCCCAAACCATACCAGTCCACATGCCCTCAACATGGGGGGATGGGTGCTTGGGGGGGGCTTATTGGAATCTGGAAGACCCCCCAGAGCCCACCCCCCTATGTGAATGGGTATCATCTCAAAAAGCAGTGAAATGTAAAAAAAACAAAAAACATTTTTTTTCAAAAATTTTGACATGGGGGGCCCCCTCCGAAGGGCCTGGTATGGACCTGGGGGGGAACCCCAACCTGTTTTTTTTTTTTTACATTCAGCTGTCAGTGGGGAATCCCGCTGACAGCTGATGACTCATCGGTTGTTAATGATGCAGCGGTCGGCTTCCCGGCCCCCTCCTTACAACCAGATATATACAGTGCGTTTACGGTGCGTTTAAAGAAGAAAAAAACACAACATGCATGAAAACTGCATGCAAAAACGCTAGTTTAAAAACACAAAATGCACTGCAAAACGTGCCTGAAAAACGCATCAAGCGCAGCCGCATAGATGTGAACCTAGACTTAGTGTCAGTTGGGTGTCATTACACCTCTCACAGTGTTTATACTGCCTGTGTTTCAGGAGCATCAGAGATGCAATGTGATATGTGCCATAATTAGACACTGCGGGAGATTGATGACGAATAATTAATCAAGGCCCACTTTTGCTTTTAAGTGATTAATTTGAGATTTTCCATATTACACACATGCCCGGAAAAAACTACCTCATAACAAAATGAGGCAAATCATTATCCAATCTGATTTGTTTATTTAGTTCCTAATCAGAACAAGTGATGACATGAGTATCAATCATCTCATCATTCTCAACATCATTTTGATGAGCCATTCCACCTGCACATATTGGACACACCCTAAAATCAGCCAGCAAGCACAGCTAGTATTGGTTTTGCTGATTTTCTGTCCTGATTTTATGATGCTATAGCTGTACACCTGTAAAGAATAGGAGAAAAGCAACAAATACTAAAGCTACAGTTACCTGTCACTACCCTATCTTAAACTAAGACCCCTTTCACATTGGAAGCGTTTTTCAGGCACTTTAGCGCTAAAAGTAGTGCCTGTAAAGTGCCTGAAAAAAGCCTCAGCTGCAATCCCAGTGTGAAAGCCCGAGTGCTTTCACACTGGGGCGCTGCGCTGGCAGGGCGTCACAAAAAGTCCTGCAAGCAGCTTCTTTGCAGCGCTGTAGGAGCGGTGAATACACCGCTCCTAAAGCGCTCCTGCCCATTGAAATCAATGGGCCATGTGCCGAGCCACCGGCAAAGCGCTGCTGCAACGGCGTTTTGCCGGCGGTTTTAACCCTTTTTCGGCCACTAGCAGGGGTTAAAACAGCCCCGCTAGCGGCCAAATAGCGCCGCTAAAAATAGGCGCTGGCAGTATGAAAGTGCCCTATGCAACTAACTATGCAATCACTAAAACCCAATATAAGCTTTAACATATTAACGTAATTTAAAAGGCCATTTTCAGTATTTTTTTAATCTGCAGCACACCCAGTGAGCCTGCCATGAAGGTCCTTGCTCAGGCACTTCCTGTTATAGTAAAAAATCTAAAAAGTGCAGCGCAATAAAATACAGTCCAATAAACTGGTGAACTACAAGTCCATATCTCCAAACTGTCCCTGATTTCGAGGGACTGTCCCTGATTTGGAGCGATGTCCCTCTGTCCCTCATTCCCCTTCATTTGTCACTAATTTTGATCTGATCTATATAGTTGTATATAAAATGCACTTTTTATCTATCAAAAAGTGTTTTCCAGCACTAAACCTTTAATCCCATTTCTAAATTGCTGCATTTGTACATTCCAAAAGCCAATATAAAGGAATAGTAGTGGTAAAAAAAAGGACTTGTGGATTTAACCAGTTTTTTGTACAATTCTCCTTTAAGGGGGCGTGACAAGGGGCGTGTCCTATGCCTGCATACTTTTGCTGATAGGTGTCCCTTATTCCCATTTCAAAAAGTTGGAAGGTGTGCAAGTCCCAGAAGATAAGATGACTCCACCGGTGAAGATAGTTACATAGTTACACTAGTCCATCCAGTTCAACCTGAGTGAGTGTGGGTGCGTGTCTACAATTGCTCCTAACCCTGTACATCGCACACTCACATCAGTCCCTACCCTTAATCCAAGGTCCCCATTCATATACTAGGGCCAATTTTGGACAGAAGCCACCAGCATGTCTTTGGAGTGTGGGAGGAAACCGGAGTACCCGGAGGAAACCCACGCAGGCACAGGGAGAACATGCAAACTCCAGGCAGGTAGTGTCCTGGTTGGGATTCAAACCAGCGACCCTTTTTACTGCTAGGCGAGAGTGCTACCCACTACACCACCGTGCCACCCACTACACCACTGTGCCGCAACAATATCAAAATGAATGATGACAGACCCTCCACCTCCAATCTAGGTTCTACGCTCACCTCAGAGCATGGACCCCGGAGCTAACAGGTAGTCATGCACACACAACAGGTAGGCAGCAGAAATAAGTCTGTTTGAACTTCTCCTCCAGATCGGTCAATCAATGGGGGCATCAAACCATATATAAAAAAGAGGGGAGATCTAAGTGCTCACTGTGCAACCAATTAAAAATGCATTGGGATCCAACACGGACTACTCACATGAAACAGGACGAATAAGAGCATATAGCACAACACCGTGCTGAATGTTAGCAAAGGATGGCAGCGGGTCACCCGCTTCCCTGCTTAGAAGCCAAACTCCAGCTCAGACTTTATAAGCAGTTACAGCAAATAGTTTTTTCCTTTTGGGATAAAGGTTTTACACGAATACATAAAAGCCGATTGTTTTAATCACCCCTGCTAAGTGGTTTCTCTCATCCATGTATACTGATAACAACAGACTTGCTGAAAATAGAAGAAAGAAATCCTAAAAAAAAAAGAAAACTAATGCAGCCATCACATCTAAGAATTGGTAAGCTACAATATAATACATTTTTCTTTTAGGTTTAATACTGCTTTAATAAGCACCTATAAATAAGAAGTAGTTTTGAGAAGATCAGATGTAAACATGGCCCAGCACTCTGGAAGATCTCTGCATCCAAAGTTTCATCATCTATCCTGTTCCTAGGACCAATGCTATCATTGGTTGCCTTCTGTCTTCGACCCTTTGTGATACTGACCTGCGACAAGCACCCAGATAAGGAAAGTCAGAGCAAAGTTAGAACTCTGGAACTGTATACGTCAGTGACTTAGTAGTGAAGCTGTCAGCCAACGAAGGAGCACCTTTAGAAAGAAGGTCAAAAATGGCAGCCTTCATATGTCCTTAGTATAACTTTCCTTTGAAGCATTGTAAGGTGTTGAAATTGTCAGCAAAGAACACCTCTCCGTGGCCTGTTTTATCCAAGGAAAAGGTACAATTCGCAGGAAAATAATCCTATTATAACACACTGTACTTGAAATGGAAGTCACAAGATGACGAGTCATCAAATTACGAAGCGGAGAAACTGCAATTGCTTGGTTTCTGTGGGACTACAGATCTCAGCATAGCAGCAGCCAGTCTATCTTGACATCATTTGGGGACTTTTATAATCACAGGTTCCACTGCAAAAATATTTTGGACAATATTAAAGAAACAGAGATAATGCAATTCCAGCTGGTGGCCAACTTTCATGAAGCTCTATGCTGGTGAAAGAACATATTTCCCCAAGACTGGTCTGAGTGGTTCCTGAATTCTGCCCTATACATTTTTTTTTTTTAACCTCCCTGGCGGTATGATTATTTCAGATTTTAGGTGCTGAAAGCGGTACAATTATTTTGCATGGAAATTTGGCGTTTTATATTGTAGGCCTGTAATTCTTAGGAATAACTCACTTAAATCTGTCCAAACAAGAGTCTAGTAGACATCCCGGGTATGATAAAGTTTGAAAAACGAAATCATAAATTATAATATAATAAATACCTATAAATAATTATACCAAATAATAATATAATAATAATAAAAATTATTCAATAATGTAATCAAATCAAAAACACTGAAATTTGCTCAGTTGCAGAATTGTCACTGTCATTACTTTTCATTGTTTGATGACGGATTTCCCCACAATTCACTATCGCTCAATTCTGCAAGTGATTCTAATTTATTATCGCTGTTTTCTAGCTGGTCTAAAGCCGCTTTTGATGTAAAGGGACGGTTTTGGTTGCTATGGACAATTTCCAGTTTCCAGGCAGGAAGAACAGTTTTTATAATATAAAACTGCATGCAGGGCACTGGACAAACCACTGGGGACAAAGGGGATGTGTAATTATTTGTTAGCAAGGAAACAGAGCTCGGCACTTTGAATCGAGCGAGAAACGGCGGCTTGCAGATCACAGCGGGGAGACATCGCAGGATCCAGGGGACAAGGTAAGTAAACTCTACATGGATCCTGCAATGCGATCCCGAGGCTCAGGATTACCGCTTTTGGTATTGAAGATCCACCCCAAGCCAGACTCGGGAATACCGCTAGGGGGGTTAACAACCCCTTATTAGGTACTGCATTCAGACCCTATATTGCTGCACAAGTATGTAGGTCATTTCTAGACTCCAGCTCATAAAAAAGTCTTTGGATTATAATAAGGACTACCCCTCCTCTTTGATTGAATCCATTTCCCATTCACAAAGAGGTGTCCGTTTATGAAGCAGTGACAAAATTTCGCTGCTCCATTCTCCGGCATTCTCACAGGAGATCGTTCTCCTCTGGATACCAGTTTATGAAGCGGTGTAGATCGCTTCTCCTTTGGAGGAGTGAAGTGATCTACAAAACGCTTCAAACAGTGGAGAACGCCCCCTGATACTGGAATCTCGTGAGACTTTATGAGATTAGAGTAGCAGAAATTCACAGAAACACTGAGATGTAGGTTCATTAAGCAGTGATACAGCGTGGTTACTGCTAATAGAATAAAAGGAGTCCCCCTTCATAGTATATATATCTAGATATATATATATATCTCTCTAGATATATATATATATCTCTCTAGATAGATATATATATATATATATATATATATATATATATATATATATATATATATATATATATATATATATATATACATACATACATACATACATACACACATATACACACACACCTTTCAACATTTTGAGATGGGAATGAGGGTCACCTACTAGCAAATGTATGTAGGCATAGGGTCCGCCCCCTGTCACGCCCCCTTAGTTAAATCCGCAAGGGCTTTTTTTTTTACCACTACTATTCCTTTATATTGGCTTTTAAAATGTACAAATGCAGAAATGGGATGAAAGGTTTAGCACCGCAAAACACTTTTTGAAAGATAAAAAGTGCATTTTATATACAACTTTATAGATCAGACCAAAATGAGGGACAGTGGGACTTTGTTCTAAATCAGGGACAGTCCCTCGAAATCAGGGACAGTTGGGAGCTATGCACACACGTTATATATACACACACACACACACACATTTATATATTTATATTATTTTTATATATATATCTATATAGATATATATAGATATATATCTATATATATACACACACACATAAATATGACAGGGAGGCATTGTTACTGTCTTAGGGGGTCTGAACGAGGTATTAGGAAGTTAATAATCTTCCTCTTTTTCTCCTCAGTTCTCCCCAGATTCTCTCTTCACTCCCCGGTTCTCCACCTCTGAGCTGGTGAATCGGGGAGTGTGAATTCTGACACAGATCGCCAGTAAAGTGCTGAGATCGCAGCTTCATAAACTGCCCGTTTCTGTGTCAGTCAATGAGGATTCTCTGTGTGCGGTCCTCTGGATCACCGCTGTTCACTACTTCATAAAACGGACACCTGAATGAAATCTCACAGAAGCTTCCACAAATGTCCCTCTCTCTTCATCAGTACCAATCAGGACACTGTTCCATTCAACAAACACAAACTGCAAGAAGACTTCTAAAGGCAAAGAGACAACTGAAAGTTTAATCTGAAAAGAAATCTCATTCAACCAGCAAGCTAGCCCCCTTCCCCCCCCCCAAGATAGGCACCGCTTACCTTCTTTCTTTGTGAATGCGCTGAACAAAGACTTCATCTTGCTTGTGATTTAGCAGCAATATATGTGATCCCTGGACAGGGGAGAAAGGGAAGGGAGGGGAACTATCCCGTCTCTGTCAGTTTCAGCTGCCTGCATGGAGGAGCAAGTTCCCGGGAAGTGTGTAAGAGCGAGCATAGCTGGGCATGCAGTACCCAATACTCTGGTGAAGAGCCCACCCCATATCCTGTCTGTCAGCTGGGAAACGGCTACGCGCAGAATGGAGACGCTCAAACATCTTGCGATCTTTCACAGAGTGAGTCATGTGAGCAGATGAGGCTTGTTCCTCTGCTATTGTAAGGATTGTATTAATGAAGAGCCAGGCACAGAGCAGAGGAGAAGGGGGGGGGGGGGTCATTGGCACAATTTGGATGCCACTGCTGGAGTAAGAGAAGGAAGGCAAGCCGGGCATGGAGGTGTTCTAATAATAAATGTGAATAGGAAGATTTTCTCAACAATTATTTAACCATACTTCTTTTTATATGCATGTAGAATTAGAAGCTCAGAACATTTTTTTTTTTTTAAATGTACGGCTATTAATACAAACTTTAGACGGCATCCGTTATTTTGTAGAAGTAGCTTTCCGACTGGTTGGAACTGGTCAACCACTGTATATTAAATATGTATAGCCTTTTAAAATATGCTACAGAAATTTGCACTATATGGGTACATGCACACTGTACTGACGTATGAACATCAGCCATTCCTGCCAGAAAAAAAAAATGTGTACTTGTGTGTACAATGTTCATATTTTTCAGCACACCGAGGATCATCAATAGCATCCAAAAAAAAGCTTTTTTTTAATTGAAGAATGATCACAGCAAGAGAGGTGCAACGTGTTTCGGAGCCACGCCGGACCCCTTCATCAGGCATGTGATGACATGCTTGACACAAAGGGGTTTTGTGTGGCTCAGAAACGTTGCACCTCTTACTGGTAAGTGATCATCAATAAAAAAAAAAAAAAAAGCTTTTTTGGACAATTTGAGGATCTGTGGTGTGCTGACAAATATAAATGTTGAACTGTGATGTTTCCAGTTGGATGTTGCTGAAGCAACCGCAATTTCTAAGCCTGGTCCAGGAATGTGTGTGATGGGAATATTACCATTATTTGTGTGTAGACCCATGTAAAAATTCTTCTAGCTCAATTCATGGATTGTGGTGTACAGGCATACCCCACTTTTAAGTACACAATGGGGTTTATTTACTAAAGCTGGAAAGTGCAAAATCAGGCTCACTTCTGCATAGAAACCAATGAGCTTCTAACCCCAGCTTGTTCAATTAAGCTTTGGTAATAAAACCTGGATGCTCATTGGTTTCTATGCAGAAGGGAGCCTGATTTTGCACTTTCCAGCTTTAGTAAATAAACCCCATTGTGTACTTATAAGTGGGGTATGCCTGTATGCTTGTATTTGTGTGTATACACGTAAAAATACTGACCGGCAACACATATCTACCTAATTGCCAAAAGTAGTAGGACGCCTGCCTTAACACGCACATGAACTTTATTGGTATCCCAGTCTTAGTCCGTAGATATGGTGGGGGGTTTTGAGATTTTGGATGAGGTGCACAAATGTAACTCCATCCCTTTTCGTTATAAAGGGGAAAAAAGGGGGTTTTGGGACTAAAGGGGGTTTGGGGACTTTAAATGAGGCCAGTATCAACAAAAAGTATAAAAAGGTATAAATACATTTATTGCATGGACAAAAAGTTGATGATATTGGATGTATATGCACACAACATATCATGTTATAATGGCGACCTTGTATACAAATAAACACATATCATAAACAAATGAAAGAAGGCATGTAGCATCATGTCAAGAAATGGGTAGGTAAAACCTTATAGGATAAAAAACGTAATCATGTAATAAATGTCATGAACTTTTTGTCCATGCAATAAATGTATTTGTACCTTTTATACTTTTTATTGATACTGGCCTTTAAAGTCCCAAAACCCCCTTTATTTCTAGTCTTAGCCCATAGGGTTCAATGTTGAGTTGGCCCACCCTTTGCAGCTATGTAGGGAGTCTATGGGAATGTTTGACCATTCTTCCAGAAGCACATTTGTGAGGTCAGGCACTGATGTTGGACGGGAAGGCCTGGCTCACAGTCTCCGCTCTAATTCATCCCAAAGGTGTTATATAAGGTTGAGGTCAGGACTCTGTGCAGACTCAAGTTCCTCTACCCCAACATCAGTGCCTGACATCACAAATGCGCTTCTGAAAGAATGGTCAAACATTCCCATAGACACACTCCTAAACCTTGTGGACAGCCTTCCCAGAAGAGTTGAAGCTGTTATAGCTGCAAAGGGTGGGCCAACTCAATATTGAGCCCTATGGGCTAAGACTGGGATGCCATTAAAGTTCATGTGCGTGCAAAGGCAGGCATCCCAATACTTTTGGCAATATAGTGTATTTCTTTTTTTACTGATCTATATGCAGCACAAGTTTACATTCCTGTGTGTATAGGAACATTGAAAACAATGGTCTGCATTTATCAGTAAAAAAAATGTCTTTATGCCTAAAAATGCTGCACATGCGATCTCTGTGCCATGCAATTTCAGCCATAAAGATCGTATGGCTGAATTTGCATCAAACTCGCACAGGACCCTTTTTTTGTCCACAGCAGAATCTGATCGTATGGGTGCTCACACTCATGCGATCCGATTCCTGTCCGAGTTTGCAGATCGCACTGCGATCTGCAAACTGATTTAGGGGCGTCATTAACTTTTACCTGACAGTTCGAATAGGGCAGTGTGAACTGCCGCTGGGAAACATGCGACGTGGGAACCCGCAGTGGATTTGCAGGGTCCCCGCATCGCAGCAGTGTGAACTGGCCCATAGACAGATTTGTGAACAATATTTGAGAGAAATAGGCCTTTTGTGTACATAGAAAAAGTCATAGATCTTTGCGTTCAGCTCATGATAAATAGGGGCAAAGACAAAAGTGTTGCATTTATAATTTTGCTCAGTGTATTTACAGGGTCATACTACTGCTAAGTGTATGTTCTAAAGAATCACTGGGGTTGATTTACTAAATCTGGTTCTGCTGTGTATGGTAGCCAATCAGCTTCTAACTTCAGCTTGTTCAATTAATCTTTGACAAAAAAAAAAATGGAAGCTGATTGGTTTCTATGTAGAGCTGCACCAGATTTTGCACTCTCCAATTTTAGTAAATCAACCCTCATGTCTCCAATTCTAATATATATTTTATCACTATTTTGGAAAAAAAGAAAGGGTCGTACTCACTATTAGCTTCTCCAAGGATGAAATTTTACCTATTCTGCAGTCAGAAACATGACACAATCTTCTTATCCCAACATTTCTGGGTGTGTTGGAGGACTGTGTCACCCAGCTGCTGCTGTTAACCCACCCAGACCAAGACATCAAAAGCCTGTCCCCGCAGCTGTACTCGGAGCTGCAGAGACATGCTGGGTGGCGAAGGAGCAACGGCAGACTGCTGGGAGATGTGGCATGAGACACACCCCAATGTGCTGGATTGGAAAGATTCTAGTGCCACTGGTAACTCTGCAAAATAGGAAAGGTTTTATTTACCTTATGGTTTAACCAATTGCTTACTGGGCACCTAAATCCCCCCTCCTGCCCAGACCAATCTGTAGCTTTCAGCGCTGTCACTCTTTTAATGACAATTGCGCGGTCATACAACACTGTACCCAAACTATATTTTTATCTTTTTTTTCCCACAAATAGAGCTTTCTTTTGGTGGTATTTGATCACCTCTGGGTTTTTTACTTTTTGTTAAACAAATTTAAAAAGACCGATAAAAAAAAAAAAAATACAAAACCGTTTTATATTTTGTTAATAAATTTTGCAAACAGGTAATTTTTCTCCTTCATTGATGTACGCTGATGAGGCTACACTGATGGGCAACGATAGGCTGCACTGATGGGCACCGATAGGCTGCACTGATGGGCACTGATAAGGTGACACTGATGGGCACTGATAGGTGGCACTGTTGGGCACTGATGGTTGGCACTGATGGGTGGCATTGATGGGCACTGATAGGTGACACTGAGGCAGCACTGCTAGGTGGCACTGATGAGGTACTGATTGGCACCACTGGTGGGCATTGATAAGTGGCACTCGTGGGCATTGATAGGTGCAACTGATTGCTTTCACTTATGTACTGGTGGGCACTGATTGGGGGGCACTGATTCATGGCACTGGCAGACGGTACTGGTGGGAACATATGAGGCGGCTTCGCCCCTTCCTCTTCGGGACCGATGTCCCTTCAACAGAAGACGGTGATCGGAATTTTTTTTCTCTTCACACTGCCAGTGTGAGGAGAAAAACAAAAAAGATTACCGATCTTCTGTTTACATCACGTGATCAGCTGTCATTGGCTGACAGCTGACCACGTGGTAAGGGGTCGGGATCAACCCCTTACTCTGATCACCTGTGTCTCATTGACTCGCGTGATCACAGCGTGCGCTGCCAGCTTGCAAAGGGGAGGACATCTATTGAGCAAAGCAATTCAGCAAAGCAGATCCGCGCTATAGCCGAATATAGCGCGGATCTGAAGGGGTTGATACTGAGTGTGATGCTTGCCTTTTCCAATGGAGTGATAAAATATACAGGTGTTAAAGAAGTGGTGCAAAGCTCTATTTAAAGAAAGACTAGATTATTTTCAGTTGGTTTCAGTTATATACATGCGTGTGTAAGTGTTTTAAAAACATATTTTCGGTATACAGTTTGCCAAATATCTGTACATAGGTGACATCATATTTGCTCAATTTGTATGGTGGCTGAGCTTCCTGTTAAATTAGAACAAAGGGCAAAACTTTTATTTTCAGTTTTAATTGAGTAAGGGAGGGCAATAACCCATGTCCATTTTTTGTTGTTGTCATCTGTGTCCCATTGGGGAGATTTCACTACCTGTCCTATAGGTAAAAAATAAAGAGAGAGGAAATCCGTCCAAAATGTGAGGAAGAGAATCCCTGGTTGTCACCATAACTATTGTCCCAATCGGAACATCTCCCCTCCATTTCCTTTCTGGTGACAACCCAAGAATGGGGGGGTAAAGATAACAATAAAAACCTACAATTCCATATACAAAAAACACAGTAGTCAAAATATGGAACACCAAGCAAGTAAATCTGTGAAAGTAGCATGTAAAGTTAATTGCAGAAGATTGTAATACTAAAAACTTAAACCATGCAAAAACGGGAGAAAGGCCGGTGCCATGGAAGTCGGCTAAAACATTGTTTTAATATTGCATGTGAACAGTCAAGAAAAAACCAATGCGTTTCGGCCTCATGATTAGAACCTGATGGCCGAAACACATTGAATTTTTTAACTGCTGTGCACATGCAATAATAAAACAATGTTTTAGCCAACTTCTATGACACTAGCCTTTCTCCCTTTTTTGCATGGATTACATGGAGGTTTGCAGAGACTTCCCAGGCTGAGTGCTGTGTTCTTGAGGCTCACCAGACATTACACAGGAGGTAGCAGCTCGGATGCACCTGTTCCTAAAAACGTAAACGTATACATATAGCTTTTTTGCAATATTTTAATAAATAATATTTTCGATAGTGTAACTGCAAATTATTAACATACTTATAGGATATATTGTTATATTGCTAATTTATTTTACAAGTTTTTTAAAAGCCCAGAGAAGATCAGATAGTAAGAATTGCTGGCCAGTACCAGAAATCAAATGAAACTCCAGTTTTGTTGAGAAGGATAAAGCATCCTCTACAGGCTGCCCTGTAAATGTTCTAATAACGTATGCAAATCCAAAACCTTTTCTTTTGTTTAGGAAAGGAGAAAAAGGCTTATGCCCCGTACACACGAGCGGATTTTCCGTCGGAAAAAACGTGGATGGTTTTTCCGACGGAATTCTGTTCAAGCTTGCCTTGCATACACACGGTCACACAAAAGTTCTCTGAACTTTCGACTGCCAAGAACGCAGTGATGTACAACACTACGACAAGCCGAAAAAATGAAGTTCAATGCTTCCGGGCATGCGTCACATTGTTTCCGAGCATGCGTAGGAATTTTGCGTGTCAGAATTTGTACAGATGATTGTATTTTTGGATAGGAACTTTTCCCGACCAAAAAATAGAGAACCTGCTCTCAATCTTTTGCTGGCTGAAATTCTGCCAGCAAAAGTCCGATGGAGCATACACACGGTCGCATTTTCCGACAAAAAGCTCTCATCTGAGTTTTGCTGGCGGAATTTCCGATCGTGTGTATGCGGCATTTAGGACTCTTGTAAGTATTTTACTGAGGTCCGTGTTCTTGCTAGGTAGACTCAATCTCTCTGTTTATCTAGGTGACCTTTGTCACCAGAACTAAATGTAAGGAAAATCTAGAGAGTTGTGACTAAAACAGTATTAGAGGGGAAATCTTCCGATGGGGACACTTGTTTGGGTAACAACTGCAAAGAGGGAATCTCCTCCCTTTTGGAGAGATTTCCTTTTTGTTTCCTCTTGTGTCTACAGGAAAGGATAGAAAAGGGACATTTCTGCAAAGGCACGCAGATGAAAAAAAAAAAAAAACCTTACAGGGGTTTTAAACATTTCCTGCTACAAAATTAAAGAAAAAAAGAACAGTTGGCATATTAGATACACTTTAACTACACTTAAAGTAGAATTCCAGTCCAACACTAACTAGTCCTAAAGTGGTTGTAAAGGCTCAAGGTTTTTAACTTCATGCATTCTATGCATGAAGGTAAAAAACCTTCTCTGTGCAACAGTTGCCCCCAATACTTACCTGAGCCCCATCGTGATCCAGCAATGTGCATGACAGCCTTGACTCCCTCCTCATTGGCTAAGGCCACGTTGGGAGCCATTGGTTCCCACTGCTGTCAATCAAAACCAGTGAGCAGAGAGAGGGGGTGGGGCCGAGACGCGGCCCTGTGTGTGAATGGACGCGCAGAGCACTCCTGCTCGGGTGCCCCCACAGCAAGCTACTTGTTTTGGGGGCACTCTGCAGGACGGAGAGGCCTGGAGCGCCCCAGGGGACATGAGAAGAGGAGGATAAGGGCTGCTCTGTACAAAACCACTGCACAGACCAGGTAAACATAACATGTGTTTTATTTAAAGGAAAAAAAAAGACAATGCAGAAGGTTCAATATAACGACAATATCTTTTTTTTTGTATTAATTTATTACAGGTGCTTATTTAGCACCATCATATTAGGCAGTGCTTTACATATACAGTATATCGTACATTTGTTCCTGCCCTAAAGGAGCTTACAATCTAAGGTCCCTAAGCATGTCTTTTTGAATGTTTTTTTTTTTCCAGCTCTATAAGGCTTCGTACACACGGACGTATTAAAATACTCTTATCTACACTGGATCTTTCTGGTAGGAGCTGGAATAGAATACTCATTTTGGCACGTAATTGAATGCGTTTCTGCATCATGTTCACAGTCTTATGGCCATTCTGGCCACTGGAATTAATTTACGAGTATTTATGCACATATGTGCATAATGTATGACAATAAGTTCCCCTCTGAACACAGGTTTGGTGAATTTTTCTTTTTTGAATGCTTTTCCAAAATATGAACTTAAATGCCACAATGTGCAAGGACACCACAGCTGAAACAGAGCTGCATTCAAAGGCATAAATTAAAGAAATACACCTGTAAAAGCAGTGTTTTTTTCTGCCCCTGTGCATAAGGCCTAAGGATGACCTGCTTTATATTCAATGTCCTGATGATTAGGTATTTACTGTATATACACACACTGCATAAAAGTGTCAGTGTGTCACTATTCTGTACCCCAAGTGCTAGTGTGTCAGTATTTTGAAACCCATGTATCAAGTGTTCCATTTCTCAGGACCCCGAGTGCCAGGATACCTACTGTACAAATGTGTCATTTTAACCACTTAAAGAGGGAGTTCCGCGAAAAAAAAAAAAATTAAAAGTCAGCAGCTACAAATACTGCAGCTGCTGACTTTTAAAATAAGGACACTCACCTGTCACAGGGTCCAGCAATGTCGGCACCCGAGACCGAATCGTCCCTCGGTCCTCGAGTGCTGCCGCCACCATTCTCTGTAAGGGAATCAGGAAGTTAAGCGCTGCGGCTTCACTTTTCGGTTCCCTACTGCGCATGCGCGAGTCGCGCTGCGCTTCCTAACTGGTCCCCGCTGTCTCTGGGACCCGTGTGTGTCCCAGCAGAGAGCGCAGTGGGGACGGGAAGAGGCACAGACTCCCGAGGGAGTCTATGCCGGAAGTGGGTGCAAATACCTGTCTTAGACAGGTATCTGCACCCCCCTCCCCCCTGAAAGGTGCCAAATGTGACACCGGAGGGGGAGAGGGTTCCGAAAAGCGGAGGTTCAATTTTTGTGTGAACCTCCGCTTTAAGGACCGAGCCTCTTTCTGAGATTTATTGTTTACAAGATAAAAACAGTTTTTTATACATTATACATTTTTTTTTTCTAACACCCTAGAGAATAAAATGGCGGTCGTTGCAACACTTTCTGTCACACCGTATTTGCGCAGCGGTCTTACAAGCGCCCTTTTTTTTGGAAAAAATACACTTTTTTGAATTAAAAAATAAGACAACAGTAAAGTTAGCCCAATTTTTTTTTTTTACTGTGAAAGATGATGTTACGCCGAGTAAATCGATACCCAACATGTCACGCTTCAAAAATTGCCCCCGCTTGTGGAATGGTGACAAACTTTTACCCTTAAAAATCTTCATAGGCGACGTTTAAAAAATTCTACAGGTTGCATATTTTAAGTTACGGAGGAGGTCTAGGGCTAGAATTATTGCTCTCGCTCTACCGATCGCGGCGATACCTCACATGTGTGGTTTGCACACCGTTTTCAAATGCACGCGCTACTCACGTATGCGTTCACTTCTACACGCGAGCGCGACGGGGCGCATTTATTTTTATTTTTTCTTATTTATTTTACCTTTTTATTTTTCACACCGTTCTTTAAAAAAAAAAAAATTGTGTCACTTTTATTCCTATTGTATGTAAACATGCCTTGTAATTGAAAAAAAGCATGACAGGACCTCTTAAATATGAGATCTGGGGTCAAAAAGACCTCAGATCTCATATTTACACACTAAAATGCAATTAAAAAAATGTCATTTGAAAAAAAAAAAAAAAAGGCCCTTTAAGAGCTATGGGCGGAAGTAACGTTTTGAGGTCGCTTCCGCCCTCCTGCAATGGTATGGAGACGGGTGGGGGCCCAGAACGAGTCTATACAGGTGCCCCCATGGAAAGTGGCTTTTCAAGGAAGAGGATCAGGGCTGCTCTGTGCAAAACCATTGCACAGAGCAGGTAAGTATAGGCAGGTTTGTTATTTTTATTTAAGAAAAAAAAACAAGGGTTTACAACCACTTTAACCTCCCTAGCGGTACTCTGTGGCTCAGAGTTAATTTTTGGTACCAATAGCGGTAAGCCCGAGCCACACTCGGAATCGCATCGCAGTATCCAGGTACAGTTACTTACCTTTTCCCTAGGATCCTGCGATGTCCTCCCACTGTATCCTCCAGCTGGATCCTCCGCCCGATGCATCAATGTTCAGGGCTCCGTTCCCTGCGAGCGTTGCGATGCATGGGGGCGGAGCCCAGCGGCAAATTCAAAAAAGTACAAAAAAACATAACACACACACACACAATACATTGTAATCTGTAGATTACATTACTATATCAAATCATTTCACCTCAGTTCTGTCCCTAGTGCTTTGTCCGGTGCCGTTCCTGCACTTTCAGATTACTGTATATATACCATTCTTTCTGCCTGGAAACTTGAGAATGTGCAAGGCATCCAAATATGCTGTGTCTAGTATTGCAGTGACTAGTAATATTGCACCCTTGTTTGAACAAATTTCAGTGTTTTTGATTTGATTACATTATTGATTAAAATGTATTATTTTTTTTTATAATTATTTATAGTTATTTATTATATTTTAATTAATGATTTCGTGTTTCAAACGTTATCATACCCGGGATGTCTACTAGACTCTTGTTTGGACAGATTTAAGTGAGTTATTCATTACAGGGCTACAATATAAAATACCAAATTATCATGCAAAAAATGTACCGCTTTGACATTCAAAAATCAGACATAATCTTACAGCCAGGGAGGTTAATTAATTAAGCTTTAGTTAGAAGCTGATTGGATACCATGCACAGCTGCACCAGATTCTGAGTGCACCAGTTTTAGTAAATCTCCCCCTGTATTTCCAAAAGCATTACCCACAATGCCCTTCATTAACTGCTTGTCGACTTGCCGTCGCAGTTTTACTGCGGCAGAATGGCACGGCTGGGCGAAACGACGTTACCTTACGCCGCTTCGCCTTTTGGCCACTAGGGGCCCTCAGGGTGTGCCCAGAGCCGTTACGAGTGCTCGGCGGGCGCGATGGCACCCGCGATCTCACGTGACAGAGCGAGAATCGGGATCTCTCGTAAACACAAAAATCCTGGTTCTTTTAGGCGAGAGGAGACAGATTGTGTGTTCATACAAAGTAGGAACACCGATCTCTCTCTTCCCCTAGTCAGTCCCACCCACCCCCCCCTCCCCACAGTTAGAACACACCTAGGGAACACTAACACTAAGCTAACCCCTTGATCGCCCTCTAGCGTTAACCCCTCCTTCCCTGACAGTAACATTTATACAGTAATCAGTGACTATTTATAGAACTGATCGCTGTATAATTGTCAATGGTCCCAAAAATGTGTCAAGTGTTCAATTTGTCTGCCGCAATGTCGCAGTCCCGATAAAAAAAGCAGATCGCCGCCATTACTAGTAAAAAAAAATAAAAAAAAATAAAAATGCCATGAATCTATCCCCTATTTTGTAGATGCTATAACTTTTGTGCAAATCAATCAATATACGCTTATTGCGTTTTTTTTTTTTTTTTTTTTACCAAAAATATGTAGAAGAATAAAAATTGGCCTAAACTGAGGAAAACGTGTTTTTTTTTCAAAAAAAAAAAAAAATGTGGGATATTTATTATAGCAAAAAGTAAAAAATAGTTTTTTTCAAAATTGTGACTCTTCTTTTGTTTATAGCGCAAAAAATAAAAACCGCAGAGGTGATCAAATACCACCAAAAGAAAGCTCTATTTGTGGGGAAAAAAAAGGACATCGATTTTGTTTGGGTACAACGTCGCACGACCGCGCAATTGTCAGTTAAAGCGACGCAGTGCCGTATCGCAAAAAAATGGCCTGGTCATTAAGGGGCCAAATCTTCCGGGGCTGAAGTGGTTAATGGCCAAATCAGTCTGCACTGACAAGTCCTTTCCTGAACCGCCTGTCACACAATCCTGTCTAGGACTTGAGCCAAACCTGGCCATTACAAAAGCCAATTTGCACAATCTTTTTGATAAAACATATTCATACAGACAATTAGCTGCAACAAATGTACCATCACGACCTACATTCCAGCATAAAAAGAATCTGCATCAATTATCTCCCCCACAGTAATTATGATAAAATGTAGCATGAAGGTGTGAAACAGGAAATTATTTATAAGTAAACAAGCCATCCGTTGTGCATGTCAGATAGTGTCAATGATATGATATCGGAGATGCTCAAAATTCATCAGCTTGTACCAAAGTCATCTTTACACTGAATGAATGTGTCCAAACAGATTAATCACTTCAAACTCCTGCTCTGTCTGCTAGGTGTAACGTGTATTATTTTTGGAACTGTAACCAGAGGAAACAAATACATGTATTTTAAATAGAATGCCTAGTCAACCACATTGTTTTCAATTAAAATCACTTTAAAAAAAGAAAATTAACGAGGTCACCGACATGAGAAGTATCTTGTTTTCAAGAATTGTATTTGGTACTTATAGAGTATCTTCATCGGGTTTCATGAACTAGATTTTAAAATAACCACAAACCTTGAGATTTCAATGTCTAGAATAAATAAATATCCAGGCCAATGCAATGAGTGAACGTCTGACGTGCCTAAATGCACCTAAATGCATTTGCAAAACATGGCTTTTCTTCTGCCAGGAGAAAAGGCACACAGGCAAGCTGGGCAAACGCCCAATGTGGAAAAAGCCTAATGCCGCGTACACACGGTCGGACTTTCCGACGGGAAATGTTGGAAGTGAGCTTGTTGGCGGAAAGTCCGACCGCGTGTATGCTCCATCGGACAATCCTTGTCGGACTTCGAGCATGTTCTCAAATTTTACGCCAACAAATGTGGTTGTCGGACTTTCCGATCGTGTGTACACAAGTCCGTCGGACAAAAGTCCAAAGTACAAACACGCATGCTCAGAAGCAGAAGCGGCCGGTCTTGTAAACTAACGTTTGCAATGGAGATTTAACATTCGTGACATGGCAAATTATGAAATCTCGAAATGCAGCGCACAATTCTCTTCTTCTTTAATGGGATAATAATGAAGCTGGTTTGCTGGTGATACTGATGGAGGCTTTTTTTTTCTAGTGATATCAAGAATAATATTATTATGTTTTGTTTTTTTTTTTGGGCAAGTTACAACACCATTATCCCGTAGTTTTTAAGAACAAAGATACAATTATGTTGGTGTTCCTTGTCAATTTTACATTGTATTTTTTAAAATGTAACTGCCGACTTCCATATGACGGCGTCCCAGAACGGCCGGGGGCGCGCAGTGTGGAGATCGCGGGCGCGCCGTGTTGCTTCGACATGGGTCGGCTGCGCGAATTGCCATTATCTTACGTCGCTTCCTTATTTGTCCACTAGGGGTGCTCGCCCACAGAGCCGATGCGAGTGCCCGGCGGTGGCGATCACCGCCGGGCTCCCTCGATTGCTCGGGGCGCACGGAGAACTGGGATCTGTGTGTGTAAACACACAGTTTCCGGTTCTCTGAGGGGAGAACAGACAGATCGTCTGTTTATACAGAGTATGAACAGCGATCCGTCATCTCCCCTACACAGTCACATCCCCACACAGTTAGAACACACACTAGGGAACACAGTTAACCCCTTGATCGCCCCCTAGTGTTAACCCCTTCCCTTTCTGTGACATTTTTACAGTAATCAGTGCATTTTTATAGCACTGATCGCTGTATAAATGCCAATGGTCCCGAAAATGTGTCAAAATTGTCCAAATGTCTGCCATAATGTCGCAGTCCCGATAAAAATCGCAGATCGCCCCCATTACTAGTAAAAAAAAAAAAATAATAATAAAAATGCCATAAAACCATTACCTATTTTGTAGATGCTATAACTTTTGCGCAAACCAATCAATATACGTTTATTGCGATTTTTTTTTTTTAATCCAAAATATGTAGAAGAATACATATGCAGCACCCCCATTGACATGAATGCAGCCTCACAATTGCCATGAATGCAGCACCCCCCTTGCCATGAATGCAGCATCCCCATTGTCATGAATGCAGCACCCCCAATTGTCATGAATGCAGCACCACCCATTGTCATGAATGCAGCACCACCCATTGTCATGAATGCAGCACCACCCATTGTCATGAATGCAGCACCACCCATTGTCATGAATGCAGCACCACCCATTGTCATGAATGCAGCACCCCCGTTGCCATGAATGCATCACCCCCATTGTCATGAATGCAGCACCCCCCACTGTCATGAATGCAGCACCTCCATTGCCATGAATGCAGACTCACAATTGCCATCAGTGCAGCCTGATTCATGCCCATCTGCAGCCTTGGAGGAGACAGGGAGGGGGCGGGACGAGCGCCAACAGACATACAATAGAAACTCCTGTTTTCCCGGCGGCCTCTTTAATAGAAAGTCGGGACTTCCTTTTACAGAGGCCGCCGTGTAAACAGGAAATACTCCTGTATGTATGGCACTCGTCCCGCCCCCTCCCTGTCCACTCCAAGGCAGCCAGCATATATATCTTTTGTGGCCCTTGGCATTTGGAGATTCGTTGGGGGCCACAAAAAATATACATGTCAAAATTACCAGGCAGGCCGTCCGAAACCGGAACGCGGGCTGCGATTTGGCCCGCGGGCCGGACTTTGGACATGCCTGACCTAAACTGTTCTCACACAGCATGAAAACACTGGGTGGATTTACTAAAGGCAAATAGACTGTGCACTCATTTTTTTCCCCAGAGCTTCATGAATGTGGTAAAAGCTTTGCTGATTTCCATCATTCAATCACGTGCAAGCAAAAATGCTTGTTTTTTTTTTTATTTTCCTTGCACCTAATTGGGTGTACTTTACAAAGTGAAGCTTTACCACATTCACTAAGCTCTGGGGAAAATTAGTGCAACTGAAGTTCCAAAGTGCACGGTCTATTTGCCTTTAGTAAATCCACCCCAAAGTGATAGACTGTCATTTGCTAAACCACACATTGGAGGAGATTTACTAAAACTGGGGAAATCAGAATCTGGTGCAGCTGAGCATGGTAGCCAATCAGCTTCTAACTTCAGCTTGTTTAATTAGGCTTTGACAATAAAATCTGGAAGCTGATTGGTTTCTATGTGGAGCTGCCCCAGATTTTGCACGCTCCAGTTTTAGTACATCCCCCTCACTGATTGTTCTGAGACTGCATGGATACCAGGAGTGTCCACTTAGGCCCGATACACATCTATGCAGGTTGCAGTTTGCATATTCCAGGTGCATCTCGTGTTTTTCAATACACGCTTTTGACCCATTGAGGTCTATGGAACCAAAAACCAGAACAAAGTCACTGGGCCTTTCCAAAAAAAGCCCAGATGTGAACTACATCCATAGGAAACCATGTTAAATGGACTCTAGTGTGTTTCTGCAAAACGGAAAATGCACTAAAAAATGATTAGGTGTGTCCTAGTGTTGGGGGGGGGGGGTGCAGTCCCTCTGTCAGAATACAATAGCTCAACAGGGGAGGTCCCCACCCTAACATCACAATTTTTTTGCTTAGAATAAAAAGATCACTATTCTCTCACGATTTTCGCGGTGTAAAATCTTTCACATAATACAAAAAAAATTGGGCTTACTGGTTAGGTTTTTTTTTTCATTGAAGTATAATTTTTTCCCCAAAAAATTGCATTTTAACGACGATATTGCAACAACCACCATTTTATTCTCTAGGGTCTCTACTAAAAAATATATATATAATGTTTGGGGGTTCTAAGTAATTTTGTAGCAAAAAAAAAAAAAAAAAATGTATTTAACTTGAAACCAACGAATGTCAGAAAAAGGTTTAGTGTTTAAGTGGTTAAACTTCCCTCATTTACACACGGAAGTGTATTCCTTTGATCTAAAGGACAAATCGTTACAATGTTTATACTTCGTTCCACTGCTAAAGAATGTTGTGATTTTTTTGACGGCTGTCGGCTTCAGCAGAGCAGAGAGAATTCTCTGCATAGAAAGAATCGGGAAATACTTTGTCAGGATCGCAAGGGGAAAAAAAAAAAAAAAAAAATCGCAATAATGATTTTTAAAAGATTAATCGTGCAGTTCTAGCACCCACCATTAGAGTTTCCATAATTCCTCACTTAGCTTTAGCACTTAAACATCTCTAAAGACTATATTTTCCTCATCACAAATTTTATAAATAGTATATCTTGTATACAATGTTGTATTTTTTTCTTCTTCTATTATAATAATTAATACAAATAATTAATAAAAAAATCTCTAAAGACAAGAAAAAAAAAAAAGAAAAACCTAAAGCTTTAAATATGAATTCATTTTCTTCATATTTCCTACAAGAGGACCGCAGTCAGTGAGTTCATTTACATATATGCCATAAATTTGGATGTACACATTTAATGATTGGCGCTTACAGGGATCACAGATGTACGTAGGAGGAATTCAAGGAAGCCTTCGCTAGAATAAAACATGCAATGTACACTATCCTAATATCTCATCCCAGGACCATAACCAAAATGTAGGCAGAAGAATTAGGTTAATATCTTATGAAGGGAAATGGAGAATATTAATAATGCAGTGTTATTATAAGCGATGATACATCCAAACTCTCCCAAATACAGTAATTTAATTGTAACATCCGTCTTTGGCTACAGGGCAGTTACAATGAACAGATCACATCTTAGCTGAAAACCTTAGCACTTGCTTTGAGTGCTTTGTAGCTGCTGCGAGTCCTTTAACAGATGTGCTGCAATTATGGGGATTAATGAGCTGCATTAAAAAAAATGCAATAATAAAGGAGAGGGTAGCCAATTGATAGGTGAGCACTTTCAGGTGATCGGCAATGAATATACCAAAAACCTTTGACTATTTTTTGTAGCCTTTACACAAAGCTCAAGTATCCAGAGTTAAACCCAAAAGCAAACGTATTATATTGCAGCTTGCAAATCCTTAGATGTGATGCTTGCATTTGTTTTCTTTTTTACGCTTTCTTTCTTCTATTTTTCAATTGGTAATAAGGCTAATAAGTTGGTTGCTTTTCAACAGAACAATCTGTCCAGCAGATGTAGCAGTTAGAGCTGAGACAAATCATTGGCAGGGGTGCTTACAATGATGAGCTTTTATTTACTTATGGAAAATCTTAATCTCACTGCTTATAAAGTATTAGCTGAAGTTTAGCTTCAATTTTTTCTTGTATTTAAAGCAGCTAGTTCATCCACAACACTACCCCCCCCCCCCCCCAGTCTGACAATGCTGCTGTCCAAAGGTGCCCCTGATGCTTCTTCATCCATAGTGGGGGGGCACTTTAATCCAGGAGGTGTGTTCCTGGTAGAATCACCAGGTGAAAACATGAAAACAGAGGCAAAATAGCCCAAAAAAAAAAGAAAGAAAACTAATGCAGCCACCACAACAGAAGATTGATAAGCTGCACAATATTACTTTTTTTTTTTTAACATAACAAAGGTAAAATGATGCAGGTTTAAAGAGAAGCTCCACCTAAAAGGGGAAGCTCCGCTTGTTCCCCTCCCCTCCGTTGCCACATTTGGCACCTTTCGGGAGGGAGGGGGAGCGGGTACCTGGTTTTGACAGGTACCAGCTCCCATTTCCGGCTGACTTCGCCGCAAGGCTTCACTGCCGGTTTCCTTTAGTTGGGATGGCAGCGGCGGCAGCACCAAAGAGCCGATGAACATAATTGGCTTGGGTGAAGACACCGCTGGATTCCTGTAAGGTAAGTATCCTAATATTACGTCAGTATTTGTAGCTGCTGACTTTTAATTTTTTTGAAGGAGCCTGGAGCTATACAACCAGTGACATGACAGGTCAGTAACTATTTGGCTTATGGTCTGGTACAGTTTCCTGTGGTACCATGGAGAGGGTACCATGCCAAACCAATCTATTAAGCTTCTATGAGGAGGTGAGTTGCCATCTAGATAAAGGAAGGCCCGTAGACGTGGTGTATCTGGATTTCGTAAAAGCATTTGACACAGTTCCCCATAAGCGTTTACTGTACAAAGTAAGGTCCGTTGGCATGGACCATAGGGTGAGTACATGGATTGAAAACTGGCTACAAGGGCGAGTTCAGAGGGTGGTGATAAATGGGGAGTACTCGGAATGGTCAGGGGTGGTAGTGGGGTTCCCCAGGGTTCTGTGCTGGGACCAATCCTATTTAATTTGTTCATAAATGACCTGGAGGATGGGGTAAACAGTTCAATCTCTGTATTTGCAGACAATACTAAGCTAAGCAGGGCCATAACTTCTCCGCAGGATGTGGAAATCTTGCAAAAAGATCTGAAAAAATGAATGGGTTGGACAACTACATGGCAAATGAGGTTTATTGTAGAAAAATGTAAAATAATGCATTTGGGTGGCAAAAATATGAATGCAATCTATACACTGGGGGGAGAACCTCTGGGGGAATCTAGGAGTATTAATTCCAGAGATAAAACGATAATTCTCCCGCTCTACAAGACTCTGGTCCGGCCGCACCTGGAGTATGCTGTCCAGTTCTGGGCACCAGTCCTCAGGAAGGATGTACTGGAAATGGAGAGAGTACAAAGAAGGGCAACAAAGCTAATAAAGGGTCTGGAGGATCTTAGTTATGAGCAAAGGTTGCGAGCACTGAACTTATTCTCTATGGAGAAGAGACGCTTGAGAGGGGATATGATTTAAATTTACAAATACCGTACTGGTGACCCCACAATAGGGATAAAACTTTTTTGCAGAAGGGAGTTCAATAAGACACGTGGCCACTCATTAAAATTAGAAGAAAAGAGGTTTAACCTTAAACTATGTAGAGGGTTCTTTACTGTAATGCCCTGTACACACGGTCGGACTTTGTTCGGACATTCCGACAACAAAATCTTAGGATTTTTTCCGACGGATGTTGGCTCAAACTTGTCTTGCATACACACGGTCACACAAAGTTGTCGGAAAATCCGATCGTTCTGAACGCGGTGAGGTAAAACACGTACGTCGGGACTATAAACGGGGCAGTGGCCAATAGCTTTCATCTCTTTATTTATTCTGAGCATGCGTGGCACTTTGTGCGTCGGGTTTGTGTACACACGATCGGAATTTCCGACAACGGATTTTGTTGTCGGAAAAGTTTATATCCTGCTCTCAAACTTTGTGTGTCGGAAAATCCGACGGAAAATGTGTGATGGAGCCTACACACGGTCGGAATTTCCGACAACAAGGTCCTATCACACATTTTCCGTCGGAAAATCCGACCGTGTGTACGGGGCATAAGAGCGGCAAGGATGTGGAATTACCTTCCACAGGCGGTGGTCTCAGCGGGGGGCATCAATAGTTTCAAAAGACTATTAGATAAGCGCCTGAACGACCGCAACATACAGGGATATACAATGAAATACTGACATATAATCACACACATAAGTTGGACTTGTGTCTTTTTTCAACCTCACCTACTATGTAAACTATGTATGTAAGGATGGTGTGCCAAACATCTCCAGGCATGTTCTCAATAATCAGCCTGCTGTACAACCTTCTGCAACTGGCAAGTGGTTCACTCTAGGGAAAATAACTGACATTTAATTACGGGCTTCTATTGCCTCTTTCGCATAATTAAAATAATACCTGGAAGGGTAAATAAAGAGGTTTAATACCATCTTGTCCCTATACTATATTTTATTTGATTAACAATATGTTAGTGGACAAATACTTTTCTGATGCAAATATTTTAAGGATGATATTTAAAAAATGGAGTTGACTATCTCAAAACATAAACACTTGAAAAACAAAACATTTTGGTGAATACTCATTATGTAATTTGGTGATAGCTGTCATGTACTAATGAAGAACCTACACTAAGGTTAAGAACCGGGTTCATGGCACGTTCATCAACCAAAGATTGACGGCGATCCTTGAGGACAGGTATGACAAATTCGGATGTGGCAGCCCTGGATAGACCATTTCCCTCCCTCTCAAATGACCTCCAGATTTTTAGAACTGTAAAGGTTCGATGTGATACAGCTTGAACACTCCTGGGGTACTCCTCTCTTCTTCCCTCTCCTACTCTCTTCCTTTCTTTCTCTGTTTTCTTTCTTCATTAGCGCCTAAATGTAATCCCCCCTTTTTTTCTTTCTAACCAGGCCTCCTACTTATATTCCTCATTTGCGCCATAGAGTAGTAAAGATATTGGTGGTTAAGCCTAGGTTCACACTACTGCAATGCAATGTACTGCAAATTTGATCAGTTTTTTTGTCCTGTATAAGGTGCGAATTTGCCTTGCATTTTGAGGCAGACAGGTGCAAATTCGTGATTTTCCCGCAAATTTCAGGAAGCAGACAGCGAACAATACGCAGAGATGTGAGCGTTTTGCTGCGATTTTATGGCAAGTTCAATTGAAGCCTATGAAGATAAAATTTGCACTGCACCATAGGAATTTGCATCGTATCTGCAGTCAACACACACAGGACCCTTTTTTTTTAGCTCGCACCAAATTCGCAACGCATAGATGTAAACCAAAGCCATGGAATGCTATGCTTTTTACATGACCTGTGAATCTGTGTGTTCCTAAACGTATCAAACCAGCTGCAAATTCGCATCAGTGTGAACCCAGGCTAATGCCCCGTACACACAATCGGATTTTTCGACAACAATGGTGGATGTGAGCTTGTTGGCTGAAAGTCCGACCGTGTGTATGCTCCATCGAATATTTGCTGTCGGACTTTCTGCCAACAAATTTGTTTGATAGCAGGTTCTCAAATTTTCTGCCGACAAAACTTTGTTGTCAGAATTTGCGATCGTGTGTACACAAGTCCGACGCACAAAAGTTCCACACATGCTCGGAATCAAGCAGAAGGAGCCGCACTGGCTATCGAACTTTATTTTTCTTGGCTCGTCGTACGTCTTCTACGTCACCACGTTCCCACGTTCGTAATTGTTGGCCAACATTTGTGTGACCGTGTGTATGCAAGACAATTTTGAGCCAACATCCTTCGAACAAAAATCCACGGTTTTGTTGGCGGAAAGTCCGATCGTGTGTACGGAGCATTAGACTGCATGATATTGTCCCGAATGCCAGGATGCTATTCTTTTGGCATTTTTTTTTTTCCTGTCCACAAATGACTCTTATGTTTTAGATGCTCAACCTATTCTCATAAATTGATGTTCTGCAAGTCCTGTTTTATCCACATTCTTTTTCAGCATTAGTCTGATGCTTCTTTGATGCTGCTTTCATTTTGGATCTGGGGAGTAGTAGTTGCAATATGTGTACTGATATTTCACGTGTACATTTTGTTTTTGTACTGCTTTACTTCTCTTGTTATATTGAAAAAACTTTAAAGAGCAAACTCCACTTTTGTTGAGAAAAAAACATTCCCGTCTGGGTGGATACATTGCAAAGTTTCTAACAAACTTTGTTGCAGATTCTTACCTTATGTTATTCTGAAGAAATCCCTGTATTTTTCTCTGTGTCCCTGTGCATAGTGAGTCTAATGGGAGTGGTATCATAATTATCAATCAGCTGCAGAGCACTAATGAGGAAAGCTGCTAGGCCTGCATCCCTTTAGACTAGTTCTTATTGGAAGTATCTCACCAAAAATGACATTTTTGTTGCAGGGGATGCCTGAAATCTGACTTGTAGCTTGGTGCAGACTTCTGTGTACAGAACACCTCCAAGTAGCCATATTGCATTACATTTTCAGAAAATTACAGTGGCTGCAGATTGAAAAGGAAAGACCATTTTTATTACATTCAATTACAACATGACTTGTATCGCAATTATATACGCTATATTATTTTTCCTTTATTTGCTATTTTTTTCCCCCTATAAAAGTAGAGTTACCCTTTTATAAGAACTTTAGTAAAAGAAGAACCTACACTAAGCAGTAATTGTAAACAAAGCTATCCTTTTTTTCCCAGATACATCCTACAATTTGCTCCAGTTGCACCTTCACAATCACTGCAAAAACCACTAGCAATATGGGGTTTATTTACTAAAACTAGAGAGCGCCAAATCTGGTGCAGCTCTGCATAGAAACCAATCAGCTTCCAATTTTTGGAGGCTTAATTGAACAAGCTGAAGTTAGAAGCTGATTGGCTACCATGAACAGTTACAGCAGATTTTGCACTCTCCAGTTTTAGCAAATCAACCCCAATATGATATTACCAGCGCCCTCTTAGCACATTCCATGTGAAGGCTCCTGTATGCAGTCTGTAAAAGTCTCAATCCAGTAACTTTAAGATACACTTTCCTCCTAAAACAAAAAGATAAAAAATACTGCGACTTGTAGTGGGAAGATTTTAGCAGCAGAAGCAGTGCTGTCAATCCAGAAAGTTGAGGGCGGGGCAAGGTGTGATCAGCTAATAACTGACAAGCTACAGGTCTGTGAATCAGCAGGGATAATGGCGATAACTAACTACTCTCTCCCAACATCTTCTGTGAAAGCAGGCACAACCTACAAGGGTGACAATGCTACTTTCAATTGAGAAGCCGTGCAGCATTGTCACCCCATCACAGGAAGCTGGGCTAAGTGAACTTCACTAAAAGGATCAATAGGTACAGCATCTCACAAAAGTGAGTACACCCCTCACATTTTTGTATATATTTTATTATATCTTTTCATGTGACAACACTGAAGAAATGTAGTGTGTGTACAACTTGTATAATAGTGTAAATTTGCTGCCCCCTCAAAATAACTCACACAGCCATTCATTTCTAAACCGCTGGGAACAAAAGTGAGTACACCCCTAAGTGAAAATGTCCAAATTGGGCCCAAAGTGTCAATATTTTGTGTGGCCACCATTATTTTCCAGCACTGCCTTAAAGTAGTTGTAAACCCGAAAACAAAAAAAACAAAAATAAACTCAAAAGGCATAATGAAAAGACAAAGGCATAATGAGCTAGTATGTATTGCATATTAGCTCATTATGAAATACTTACCTTAGATCGAAGCTGTTGCAATGGCCCGCACACCGCTGTGACCAGTGACGTGTCTCCCAGAACTATTTCCATGTTCGTGGGCTCCGGCGCTGTGATTGGCCGGAGCCACGATGACGTCACGCCACCGCTTCTGAAGAAACGGCACGAGTGGCCGTTTCTTCGGTGCGCATGCTCCGATGACGCTGGCGCAAGCATATATGATAAATATCTCCTAAACTGTGCAGGGTATACTGAGCGTGATATGTCACTTCCGCCTTTTGCCACGCGGCTGGAACGCCAGCCACGTTTCTTTGTATATGGATTGTCTGCATAAGCTTCTATGAAGTTTATGCGGTCTTTACTTTTTACGTTTTTAATACATTTTTGACATTTCACTATGGGAGCCCTCTATTTTTTCCCTATTTATGGCATTGATGGTCTGTAATGACCAATCCCGCATTGAGGTCTCCACAACCAAGTCCATCCAGCGTCCATGCAGGTCGTAGCACTCCTGACTACACAGCATCCGAATCTAGCCCCGGTTGTGGGAATCCATCTGGCTTTTTCCATTATAGCGTGTTTGACTCCTGTAATGGGTGTCACTACATTCTGGTGAGTAGACTGCAGCCGTCGGAATAAACTCTGAAGGTTTCTCTGACGGAATTCCATTCAAGCGGTCTTGCCTACACACGGTCAATCCAAAGTCCGACCGTCCAGAACACGGTGACGTACAGCACATACGTCGGGACTAGAAAAAGGAAGTTCAATAGCCAGTAGCCAATAGCTTCGGTCTCATACTTGCTTCAGAGCATGCGTCATTTTTGGTCCGTCGGAACAGCATACAGACGAGGGGTTTTCCCGATAGGAATTGGTTCCATCGGAAAAATTTAGAACATGTTTTATTACTAGGTCCGTCTGAATTTTCGAAAAAATAAGTCTGATGAGGCACACACACGATTGGAATAGACAATGAAAAGCTTCCGTTATTATCTCTCTCAGCCCTGGTTCACATTGCAGCGATTTGACAATTAAGTGCTAAAACATTGTTTTAATAATAGGAGGCCAAAGTTCTATTTTATTTGTCCTAATTAGAGTCTGGTCACTAGGGTCAAGACAGACAGTGATTAGGCCCTTTATCTTGATCATTTGGACCCTTGTGTAGCACAAATGGCAGCATATGATGGGCACAAGTGGCTGCATTTGATGGGCACAGTGAGGCAGCAATATTGATGGGGGGGTTCAGTATTTTTCAGTTTGTTTGGGCCCCCCCAAAAAAATTTTGAGCAACAGCCGCCATTGAACAAGACTATGCTGACTCTGGCCAGGTTGCTTTCCTGTAGGCATGCTCTCTCTCTCTTTAGTTCTTTTCTTAGCAATCCTTATTCTAGTCTTTGACCACATTGCTGCCTGAACAAACCCCTGTTAATGATTCATGCTGTAAAAATAATTCAAGATAAAAACAGAGACCGGCGACGCCAGGTTATCTGGAGGTGTTTTTGTTCCTGTAACAAATCCCACAGAGAGAAAAGTTATCACGTGTAGGTGGAAGAATAGAGAGCAACACGGCGGTTAAATACTGTTCCAAATAAAATATATTGAAGAGGTACGTTCCGCTGCAGACATTTAATCGCTATCTTCCTCTGGCTTCATATCAGGCTGTCTAGAAAACAACATTAACCCCTTTTTCACAATCCTAAATCAAATATCAGTGACAGTAGGGTATCAATAAGGCTCCCAAGACTTAGCAGACAGGCATGACCAAATGGTGTTGGGATTTTTACTGACAGGACTGAATTTTTGGTCAAGATAAAGAGTAGCATTGAGGTGTTTGTTGAACACACATTCATGCACACTCATCCATGCAAGTTTGTAAATGTGAAAATCTTGAATTATGTTTATCAATATTTCCTTTCCTGGGAATCCTTCATGGAAGCATTAGGAAAGCCAGTCTCTACCTATCAATTGGGACAGAAAGTTGAGAGATAAAAAGTCACTGCTTCACCCAGAGCTAACAACCAAAACATAGCTTAAAGCGGAGTTCCACCCAAATTTTGAACAATATCTGTATGTATTCTCTTCCTTGCCTAGATGCTGACATGTCGTTTAAAAAAATTTAAATCTTTGTAATTACCTTTTATTTTTCTATTCTTCTTTGCACTTCCTGGTTCTCCTCCCGTGGGAGTAGGCGTGTTTCTAGCCTCTCCCAGACTCCTGGGAGCTAGTCTCAGGCTTCCCAGGATGCCACTGAGCATGTGCGGGAACGAGCGGTGAATGCTGGGAGCACAGCATTCACCACATCCAGGAAATAAATGCTTGTGGGCTTCAAATGCCCACAATGAAGATGGAAACCGCCTGCAGTGAATAATATAAGTTATTCTTTCCGACGAAATCTGACACAGGCGGACATATTACACACAATATGTGAGTATGTAATGCTGAGAAGAAAAGTTTGTGAATGAACTCAAAAAAAAAAAAAAACATAGATAGGTGGACTCCCGCTTTAATTTCGTGAAGGTGTGTAAACTGACGCTATCACCTGCCAGCTGTTTCTCATTCAACCACACTAACAAAAGTTTTTCCACCTCTTCCAGCACTTGCGTCCTCTGCTTGGTTAACATCGTTACTCCTTTTGCCACATCAGCTCCTTTTGTTTCCAGCTTTCTTTTTCAAAATTGTCGAGATTATCGACTTGGCGATCTTATACTCCGAGGCCAGATCAGTCACACGAATACCACGGTCATGCTTTTCTACAATTTCCTTCTTCAGCTCAGTGGTCATTTTCCTCACAACCTTATTCTTACAATTCCTGCTCTGAACAGTCTTGTCACCTTCATTACCGCTCTGCACTTTCTTTTTACCACCATGCTTGCTCTGCACATTCTTGTCACCTGCATTACCGCTCTGCACCATTCTTGTCACATGCATTTCCGCTCTGCACATTCTTGTCACCTGCATTTCCGCTCTGCACATTCTTGTCACCTGCATTACCACTTTGCACATTCTTGTCCCCTTCATTACCGCTCTGCACATTCTTGTCCCCTTCATTACCGCTCTGCACTTTCGTCTTACTACCATGCTTGCTCTGAAGAGTCTTGTCACCTTCATTACCGCTCTGCACATTCTTGTCACCTTCATTACCGCTCTGCACTTTGTCACCTGCATTACCGCTCTGCACATTCTTGTCACCTGCATTGCCACTCTGCACTTTTTTCTTACCACCATGCTTGCTCTGAAGAGTCTTGTCACCTTCATTACTGCTCCGCACTTTCTTCTTACGACCATGCTTGCTCTAAATTTTCATTGGAGCCATACTAGATGTCCGGTACATTATAGTATGTGATAAAAAGCACACAAAAAAGCTTTACAGCAAGTGTGCACAGGGATGTACAGTACTGTATAGTATCTGCTAAAAAGCACACCAAAAAGCCTCTCAACAATGTAAGTATCTTCATTGTACACTTTGTATCTCTCTGTGGCCGCAATCTCACCTACAGGAAGTTGGGACCACGTATCAGAGCAGGGAAGATGGCCGCGGCTCGTGTTGGTGAACCAAAGCGGAGTTCTTGTACCTGAAGCAGATTTTTGTGAACTCTTTTGAACCGAGTTGTTTGTGAACAGAGGCAACACTGTATACCCCTCACATTTTTGTAGATATTTTATTATATCTTTTCATGTGACAACACTGAAGAAATTACACTTTGCTACAATGTAAAGTAGTGAGTGTACAGCTTGTATAACAGTGTAAATTTGCTGTCCCCTCAAAATAACTCAACACACAACCATTAATGTCTAAACCGCTGGCAACAAAAGTGAGTACACCCCTAAGTGAAAATGTCCAAATTGGGCCCAATTAGCAATTTTCCCTCCCCGGTGTAACGTGACTCGTTAGTGTTATAGGGTCATAGGTGTGAATGGGGAGCAGGTGTGTTAGATTTGGTGTTATTGCTCTCACTCTCTCATACTGGTCACTGGAAGTTCAACATGGCACCTCATGGCAAAGAACTCTCTGAGGATCTGAAAAAAGACTAAAGGTGGCCTAGGCTATAAGAAGATTGCCAAGACCTTGAAACTGAGCTGCAGCACGGTGGCCAAGTCCATACAGTGGTTTAACAGGACAGGTTCCACTCAGAACAGGCCTCGCCATTCCCAAAAGGAAGCCTCTTCTAAAGATGATGCACAAGAAAGCCCACAAACAGTTCACTGAAGACAAGTAGAATAAGGACATAGATTACTTGAACCATGTCCTGTGGTCTCATGAGACCAAGATAAACTTATTTAGTTCAGATGGTGTCAAGTGTGTGTGGCGGCAACCAGGTAAGGGAGTACAAAGACAAGTGTGTCTTGCCTGCAGTCAAGCATGCTGGTGGGAGTGTCATGGTCTGGGGCTGCATGAGTGCTGCCGGCACTGGGAAGCTACAGTTCATTGAGGGAACTATGACTGCCAACATGTACTGTGACATACTGAAGCAGAGCATGATCCCCTGCCTTCGGAGACTGGGCCACAGGGCAGTATTCCAAAATGATAGCGACCCCAAACACACCTCCAAGACGACCACTGCCTTGCTAAAGAAGCTGAGGGTAAAGGTGATGGACTGGTCAAACATGTCTCCAGACCTAAACCCTATTGAACATCTGTGGGGCATCCTAACAAACAGAAGGTGGAGGAGCGCAAGGTCTCTAACATCCACCAGCTCCGTGATGTCGTCATGGAGGAGTGGAAGAGGACTCCAGTGGCAACCTGTGAAGCTCTGGTGAACTCCATGACCAAGGCAGTGCTGGAAAATAATGGTGGCCACACAAAATATTGACACTTTGGGTCCAATTTGGACATTTTCACTTAGGGGTGTACTCACTTTTGTTGCCAGAGGTTTAGACATTAATGGCTTTGTGTTGAGTTATTTTGAGGGGACAGCAAATTTACACTGTTATACAAGCTGTACACTCACTACTTTACATTGTAGCAAAGTGCAATTTCTTCAGTGTTTTCACATTAAAAGTACTCACTTTTGTGAGATACTGTGTATGTATATTATATATATATATATATATATATATATATATATATATATATATATATATATATATATATATACATATACATACATACATATATATATATATATATATATATATATATATATATATATATATATATATATATATATATACATACATACATATACACACACACACACACACATACACGGTATATATCATTCTAATATGTTTTTTTTTTTAAAGTGATTAAATCATCTCAGTTCTCAGCTGCATAATAGGTTTCAAAAGGTGGGGGTAGAAAAACTACAGAAACAGCAGTACATTGATCTTCCCAGTGAATGGCAGTGCAGGGGGGGGGGGGGGGGGCGTGCCAGCACAAAAGTTTGATCATTGGAGGACAGGCGATTGTTCTCCCAGCACAGCCATAAGACTGACCACGCTCAGATGGATGTGCTCTCATGCCTAGTATGATCAACTTGAAATAGGAAAGCAGGGGGAATGGCAGGTTCACCACGCATTTCACATAAAGGAAGGAATACAAAGAGAACAGGATATATTTAACTCAAGTACATGGTACATCAGCCACATGTCGGGAATATATTGAGGTAACATATTCTTTCATTTATAATTCTTTTAAGTCAATACATACATCTGTTTATTAACTGGAATTATTCCACTGGCTTTCTATAAATATGAGGAGAACCATACCACTACATGCATTGTACAGCATGTGAAATATTAGGGTTAAACAGAGAGGACAAGGATAAATTATGTACCCTGTATGTCATAATTTTGGGGCTTTTCCAGCTCTCCAGAATTGCAGTACATTGTACTGGAAACAATCATTTCTAGGGTTGCAGAAGAATAACACAATTTTAACACTTGAGGGTTCCCAACTCCAAAATGGTTTAGTCCTACTATATTATGAAATACTAAACTCATTACTGAAACCCTACTTTAGACCAGTTCTCAATACCCAGTGTATTTGTTCAGCTTGTTCCTTCATTCTACTATACTGTACCAGTAAAATAAACAGAAAAAAAAATTGGTGTGCTACAAATAACAGGAGCAGTTAAACAATTTCGATCATCACTTCCAACTGGACATCTGTAGAGGGCAGAGAAGAGATCTCTTCAGAGTCTAAGTGAAATGTGAACTGTCATTGCATGTTGACAGTATGGTCTCAACTGCAGAGGAAGGCTGCCCAAACGAATTAGTGTAGAAAAAAGCCTTTGACATTATTCTAAGCACCTCATTAGCCTCTGTAATGAGAGACATCTTGCTGAAGTGCCAATGAAGTAACAACTGGAGTGGATCAGAAAAACAGAGTCAGCTGTGTGCTGGTTCAAGGTGTTCAAGTAGCTTTAAGCGAGGAGAAGAGGATTGAGGAGTCAAGAAAAATTTGTATTTCATGATAAGTGGAAGCACAGGTGATAAAACACCAAAATATGGATACAGTAGCATAAAGGACTTAAAAGTCTGGGGGAAAAGGAAAAAAAGAAAAAAAAAAAATCCATCAAGGAGATAATATGATAAAAGTGCCATGTCAGATCCTGCACAACACTGGAATAATGGAATTGTCAGCCAGAGACATATGGTTACATTAAAGGTCGAGCCTTAAAAGAAAAAAAAAGAAAAATCAACTTTGCAATGTTGATGGGGACAAGGACCTCTTCCCGACAACCCTGGCCGGTGGTTCGGGGTCTACAGGCAGGGGGCTTATCGAAATCTGGAAGCCCCTCAGATCCAGGCCCCCCCCCACCCTATGTGAATGAGTATAAGGGACATTGTACCCCTACTAGGGCTGGGAAAAAAATCGATTCAAATCTTGAATCGAGTTGAGAGGTCAAATCGATTCAAAATGTAAGCAAATCGATTTTTTTAGGTTTTTTTTTTTCACCGCGCCGGTCCTGAGGAGCTGCGGGCAGGAGTTTTTAGGTGAGGCCGCGGCTTCGGCCTGTCCAAAAAAAAAAAAAACTTGATTCGAATCGCGAATCGAGTTTTTTTTAAGAAAATCCCAGATTTTTTTTTTTTTTTAAGAAAATCTCCCAGCCCTAACCCCTACCCATTCACCTAAAAAAAAGTGTCAAAAATAAAAACAGTACACAGGTAATTTATTAAAGCAGCTCCGGCGTCTCTTCTCCTTCCGATTTCTTCTCCCTCCAGCGATGTCTTCATCCTCTGGTTCTTCTCCCTCTGCTGAGGTCTTCTCCCACCGCTGGTTCTCTTCTCTCCACTGTCTTCTCCCTCTGTTCTTCCTTCTATGGTGTCTCGGCGTTCTCTCCTGCTGTAATGCAGGGTCCGCCGTGTGCTATCACTTGTATAGCCATGGGGCGGGGCCATCCAGTTTCGCCATCCTGAGGCCCTGCCCCTTGTGACGTCACCGACCATGGCATGATGGGCAAAAAAATTGGCGTGAGGGTTCCCCTTAAAATCCATACCAGACCCCTAGGTCTGGTATGCTCTTGGGGGGGGGAACCCCACGCCAATTTTTTTCCATTTTGGCGTGGGTTCAACTTCAAGATCCTTAGCGCACGAGCCGCATCGCAAGTCGGATTATCATGATCCGACTTGTTGTGCGACTTTTATTCAAATCAATGGGTTCACATAGGGAACCATTCATTTTGAATAGAGGCAGAGAAACGCTGCTAAGAGCTAGCGCAGCTAAACGTGCATTAACGCCAATGCGAAAAGTCACTGAAAGCATGTTTTTACAGCTAGCTACTTTTTCCTGGCGTTGGTAGTGGCTTTGCAGCTCGTTTTTTCTAACGCCCTGTGTGCATGAGGCCTCAGGGTTCCCATTCACTAAAGATACACCACTTTTCCACTGGTCAGTGTCCCTTGTCTACACTGGTAGTGATGATGTTATGGGGTGTCATGATGTGGTCACAGAACTGAGGAGATCCCACTAAGTATCATTTATGTTATTTTCTTTAGGGGAGAAGCGAGTTAGAGCAGAATACACAAAATCGAGTTTTGAATTGACGATGAACTCCAGGTGCCCTGACCTAATCTCTCTGTTCACTCTGCTCTTCTTCTGTGAGCACATGACTGTAGCAAACTCAATTGGCTCCTTGTGCTGCTGTCCCACTCCCTTATTAATCACTGCTGTGTAAGGGATTGCAAAAGACCGATTCCAAGACAAATTCAGATGCTTATACTAGTTGCTTTAAAAGAAAAAAAAATATCATCTGCCTTGTGTTCAGCTTTAAGAAATAAGCACTTTTTCTATTTTAGACAACAAAGCATTCCATATTAAACTTTTACCTGGAGAAAAAAAAAAGTACAAACAAAACAGGGAGAATTAGGAAAAAAAGAAAAGCAATTGTTTTGCAGATCTACTACATTAAAGTGTAGGTTGTTGGTGGTATGCTGGTTTAGAAAGCATTGGGATTTTAGAAGATGATGTACATTTTCAATATATCACCCTCATAGTCTCTAGTTTTTCAGTAAAAAAAGGTTTTCCTCAAATAGGACAATTCTTTTGCTCTAAGCAGAAAGTGGTATTTTTAGTACTTGGGTCAAAAATGGTAAATAGGGATGACAAGGTTGAGAAGTGTGAGGCATCATGTGCCGGCTCCCTCTTAATGACTTCATTCAGACACCATATTTCTAGAAAAAGTACTACAAGTTCCAGAATCCCCACCAGCCACTGGATTAGACAAAAAAAAACAGATTTTAAATTATACTAATCCTCTTCCCCCTTCTCGGTCTGTTTTCTATTCAGCTATCTTCCGCAACATTGCTGAACAGAACATTGTTAGACAATAAGTCAGCAGAACAGGCAGCACAAGTCACCACTCAATAAACTAACGCAGGCTCCACAAATGCATATAATCTCATGAGGTTGCAGCCTTAGACTATTTTGAGCATGATTACCACATAATTTGTGATGCCATGGCAACCACTGGAACTTCAGGCCATCCCAGAACTTCCATATCCTTGGGTAACGTCTTCCTCAGAAGAGTCTTCTGCCACATTAGATATAACCAAATTGTCTGCCCAGCTGTAAACAATTCATAGAGTTTGTAAGCATTAACCCTGCCAGTGCTGTCTATGACCTGCCCCAGGACCCAGAAGCTCAGCCGTGTCCTAACTTAAGTCATAAAAGGTTACAATATAGTTACTTGTGCCGAGGCCACAACAAGGGATGCTGCTGGTTAAGAATGACGCTTGGGCCCAGTGAAGGCTGGCAGAAATGAAGGGGTTAACCTGAATCCAGGGCAAGTGTGGGTAATATTTAGCTAATTTTAAACATGCTATTTTCCATTCTGATAGAACGCAATGAGCGTGGAGCTGTGCATCCGTGTGTTTAAGGACGCAGATGTTTTTTGTCTTTACATATCAAGTCGTCAAAGCCACATTAGAAGAGTCGTAATTTATCCAGCAAGTCAGGGGAGTCTTTCGCCAGAAGTAACAGCACAATCAAGAGATTTGAAGTGTGTGTGTTCAGAGGTTACATAATTTCTCAATATCAGAATGTAAAGACAAAAAACATGCCTAGGTGTAGTAAAAGTAAAAGTAAGCACGTTCTGATATTGAGAAATGATGTAACCTCTGAACACACACACTTCAAATCTCTTGATTGTGCTTTTACTTCTGGCGAAAGACTCCCCTGACTTGCTGGATAAATTACTGCTCTTCTAATGTGGCTTTGACGGCTTGATATGTAAAGACAAAAAACATGCCTAGGTGTAGTAAAAGTAAAAGTAAGCACTTTCTGAACCTCAAAGCACTTCCCAGAATGTCAAGAACTACAACTGTGGTGAGATTCAGGGCTTGATATCTAGCATTACCTAGGTGTAGTAAAAGGAAAAGTAAGCACGTTTTGATATTGAGAAATTATGTAACCTCTGAACACACTTCAAATCTCTTGATTGTGCTGTTACTTCTGGCAAAAGACTCCCCTGACTTGCTGGATAAATTACGACTCTTCTAATGTGGCTTTGACGGCTTGATATGTAAAGACAAAAAACATGCCTAGGTGTAGTAACAGTAAAAGTAAGCACGTTCTGAACCTCTAAGCACTTCCCAGAATGTCAAGAACTACAACTGTGGCGAGATGCAGGCCTTGATATCTACGCAATGTACAAAGAAGCACTGCTAACAGCCAATTTGCCACAGAAGCATAAATCTGAACGTACATGCACCATATATGGCTCCTCATGCTGCACCTTAATTATCCAACATGCAGATTTACTACTGCCTAGTGACATAGTAATGCAGGAGCACATCACCAGATTACCCATGCTGAATCAACATATCAGATCTCCTGAGAACCTCCAGTGGGACTTCTCATGCCTTGCACACGATTTTACCACAATCCTTAGCGCCTTGCCTAATTTAACCTTGTGTCACATCAGAGATAAACTGGCCAACGTTTTCAGTAATGTGACCAAAAAGTGTAGGCAAAGTTGAATAGACCGCCATGCATCCCCTTGTGACTGACCCCTTCCTGAAAATCAACCAGATTTAGTAGAAAGAATTTTCTTTTTACTGAGAACATGCTCATCGTCTCGCCACTCAAATAAGAAGCATAGATCACAACACTTCTCAACACTTGTCATTTGCTTTATGGATGTATATATCTTGTACCCAACTACAATATCTCTCTGTGGTCATGCACAGGCAGACCAAACTGAACCTATGAAGGTTTTCAGTCACCATATTTAGGACGGCCAGGGCAGTGTAGTGTTGCACTTCTGCCCTGGCGTTCCATGCTGCATGTCCCCCTACCACACAGAAGGTGGGTTTTTGCAACTTTTCTATACTTACACTTGTTTACTTTGAGGCCTAATGACTGGAGGATGTTCTGGGTGATTAGTGTAGCTGACAGTGGACTACAGTTACCTTGTTTCGTAGACCACCCCTGTTATTCTCCATCTATTCCAATGTCCTTCTAGTGCTGGGCTCCAGTGACTGACATCATATCTTTGAGACAAGCAGAGAGTATTGTGGGACTAGTAGTCTCTTGAGCAGCTATTCTGATGTTGTGATATTACCCCTGGACTACACATCCAAGAGGACCCCTGCAACAGGAACAGACCTCTGGGAGGAACTATGAAAGGGCCAGTTGATCTGCCCCACCCTCTCTTCTTCATGGGCCTGATTGGGTGAGCCCCTCTCTGCTGCTGGGCAAGAGGGCTGCTGCCTACCACGCAGTGATCGAGTGACTCCAGCCCGGCCCCAGAGGGCCCAACTCTGCTTGCTGTTCACGAGACATCCCCTCGGCATCACATCATCAGACGGATCCAATGATCGCCCGTGTCCAGCAGCTGGTGGGTCACCTCTGTTTGTCTTCCAGAAGGACATCTAATCCAGGACCGTTGTTCAGGCGGTTCCTATTCGGCTGTGCAGTCAGTGAGAGGGCCATCGTTCACAATCCTTACCAGGTTATCTTGCTGTGTACAGACACCTTGCCCATGGAAACACTTTATTGCATTACATTATGCACTGTATATAGACATACATATCCTGAACTACTCTAAGGAATATCACTAGCCAGTTTAAGCTGTCCTACCCACCATCACATCACTGTGCCATATTTTGGATATAAATCAATGATCTCCAACTGCCGGTGAAGACTACTGCAGGCCTGCACTCTGGACATTGCGGTTGCTATTAGTTAAAGGGCCCTTATCCTATTCCTATTCTATCAGGTCTTTCATTAAGATTTAAAGGTTGAATAGGCCGGCCTGGGATCCCCCTTTAGCGTGGCATCATATTGCAGTAACTAGTGGATTCTTTACAACCCCTTCAGTCTATTTTCTATTTGGTATTTCACTGTGTATATGTGTGTATATATATTTAGTTGTGGCCCTAAGACCGAGACAGATGTGGATCACATAAACACGCGACAAGACTTACAACATAAATAGACCTAAGGTGTGGCTTTTAGTCGTCTGGTAGGTAAGCCAAGAAAAGGGGCCAAAAATAAGCAGGTAGGGATATATATGTTTATTGGTCCTAAGCTCATTGAGCAAGTTTGGAGAAGGCTAGGGCCATCTCCACTTTAGGGTTTGGAATATATCTGGCGAATCAGACAGGTTCCATCTGCCTAGCTTCTTGATCACATGGTCTGGTACTCCGTGTTGAGATGCGGCTGAGGCTGTGCGGATCCGGAAAGAGTGTCCAGAATACCGTCCGGGGTCTAGGCCTAAGTTGACCAGTAGGATCCTAACACGTTTGATAAACTGACTGCCACTCAGGCGGTTGGCTGGAAAAGGCAGTAACGGGCTGGAGATTGACTGGCTGGGTAGGTGAGAGAGCAGACGGTCAAGGATCGTTACTGGGCACCAGGCGTTGCTGGTGCTGAAGAAGTTGCTATCTACTCCGGGTCTGATTTGTTGCGTTTTGGAGACCGTAAGATGAAGGATATAGTGGTTTGGGAAGCGAGTCAGCAGGTGTCTGTACAGTACCTGACTACTGGCACTACCAGAAGTGAACTCGCTAGGTCGTAGGAAGCCGTGGAAAGCCAGGTAGATGGCCGCCTGGATGACCAGGCTGGGCAAGAGCCCAAAGGGGGAACGTGTGAGGATTTCAGACATGCCCCTAAAGATAGCGCTTGTAATGGGAAAGCGTTTGCCGTTGGTACCGGGCTGCTGCTTCTGAATGCCGCACAGCAGGACTTTTACTGTATGGGCTGTGAACACAGATGGCTCTACAGGATTCTGTAAGGACAGGGAATGCTGAATACCGGCTAGGTACAGCCTGATAGTGTTATGAGCGAGAGCCAGCTGTGTATGGCAATAAGATATGAAGGCTAGGACGTGGGTGAAGTCATCTGCTGTGGTTCCGGGACAAGCGGCAATGGACCTGCAGTAGGTGTTCCATGCCATGCGATAAGCCTTTAGTGTGTTGCTAGACAACGAGTGGTTGATGAGCCCGGTTGCATTGGTAAGATGTGGCTTCAATCCATTGTTAGTTGAGACCAAGGTGGGATAGGCGTGGATGATGGGCAGGCTCCAGATTCCTGCTGGAAAAGTGAGACAAAATTAAAGCAAGACAGTGCATCTGCTGTGGCATTGCACTTGCCAGGGATATGCTCACAGTAGATGTTAAACTGGTGATGTAGTGATAATTGCACCAGCCTGCGCAGGAAGGACATGATGGGAAGTGATTTGGATCTATCCTTATTAATGATGTTGGCTGTAGCCTGATTGTCTGTGGTGAAGAGTACTGTGTGACTTGTCCACATGTGGCCCCAGACTTGGGCTGCTGCCACGATGGGGTATAGTTCGAACAAAGATGAGGATCGGGCGAAACCAGGAATCAAGCAGATTTCTGGGAGCCATGGACCGGTGAACCAGTGGTGGCCAAAAATAGCAGCAAAGCCTGTGGAGGCTGCAGCGTCTGACTACTTGTGGCAACTGGGCTGATACTGAGGGAATAAACATCGATATGCTGCTCCAGTTGGTGAGGAACTTGTCCCATATAGCTAAGTCCGCTATGGCTGCTGGGTCTAGTCTGAGGACTTGGTCGGGATCCTGTACTTGGACGAGAAAGACCAAGAGCCGTGAGATGAACGAGCGCCCCTGTGGAATAATCCTCATCGCAAAATTGAGCATCCCTATCAAGGACTGCAGCTGTCTTTTAGTACAGCCCTGTGACCGGGTAAAATCGTGAATGACCGACCTAACGCGAGATGGTTTGTCAGAACGCAGGCTAGCCTGCATAGCTTGCGTGTCCAGAACGATGCCTAAATAGGTGATGGAATGTGCCAGGCCTTCCACTTTGTGTTCCGCTATAGGCACATTAAGATTGTTGAAGACCACTCTTAGCTTGTCTATGTCTACGGGGGGGTATGTCCGGCCGTTCAATGAGCATAAAGTCGTCGAGATAATGGATAACCCTGTGGCACTGGGCCTGGTGTGATAGGATCCAAGTGAGGGACTGGGCAAAAACGTCAAACAGCCATGGGCTGCTTTTAGAGCCAAAGGTCAGCTTGGTGGCAAAATAGTAAGAATCCCTCCACTTCATGCCATGCCACCGCCAGAGGGATGGCTCAATAAGCAGGAGCTTGAAGGCATCTGCGATATCCGCTTTGGATAACCAGGACTTGGTTGCCTATCTTAATGATGGCCTGGATGGCCATGTCAACTGATGTGCACTTGAGAGAAAATTCCTCGGAAGGGATTGGGGAGTTCAGACTAGGGATATGTGAGAAATGAGGCGCAGACAAGTGGTAAACTAAGCAGAGTTTATTTGTGAACTTGCCCTTGACAAGCCTAATAGGGCTGACTCTCCAAATCTGGAAAGGTGACTGTGAGAAGGGGCCAGATGATGAACCCCTCATCTAACTCCGCCTGTAAGAGGGTGTCTATGGCCTGAGCATCGATAGCTGCTGACTGCAGATTCCTGCACTTGTGAGTGGAGAGGGGTAAGGTGATGAGGCCGGTGTGGAATCCTGCCTTGAAGCTGTGTAGCAGGAATATGGCCAGTGAAGGGGTAGGGTGTGTGGAGAAGCCCAGGTACAGGTTTTCCACCCGGCTTAGTCAGGATTTGTTTAGATGCTTAAGGCCTCATTTACACGAGGTGGTGTCCGCTTCCATGGAGTCCGCCTCGGTCCGCCGGCTCAGCGGGAGATTTTTCTGCTGATCTCCGCTGAGCCAGCGGATGACAGGTCCCTCTCTGCTCACTGAGTGGGGAGGGGCTTGTCAGGCTCCGCTGCTGCCTATGGAGGGATCGAATGAAAATGGACAGCATGTCTGTTTTCATCAGATCTCACCCGATTCGATCCGCCAGCGACGGATCCGGATGTAGGGCCATCCGTCCGCTTTCAGCGGATCGGACCGGGTCAGATGTCAGCGGACATGTGTCCGTTGACATCCGTCGCTCCATGGGCTAACATGGAGCGCCCGTTCAGGTCCGCCGTCAAAACTGACAGGCGGACCTGAATGGTCCGATCGTGTGAAAGGGGCCTTAGATGACAAGTGGTCTTTGGGTGTGCTTTGTGGCATGAAGTACAGACGTGCAGTAGGTGGCACTGGCTGAAGAAGCACCCACCTCAGTTGATGTTATTGCACATGGCCCCCCCACTGAAATGACTGGTCATCCTAACTTGTCTAGTTGCTGCTATTGAGGTGAGCCTGACGGGCCCTGGTTGAAGCCAGAGGTGTAAGGATAATTGAAGGGGCGTCTTGTGGCTGCCTCAGAGCACCAATTTGCTGTGTGGGTGGAAGATTGGCAAATCAAACAGAGCGGCGAACGAAGACCAGCAAAGTGGCGAAAAAACAGTTCCGTGTCTGAGACGCTCCAGTCAGTACTGATCTGGAACTGGATGAGTCTTGCTGCTGCTTTGGCTGAGAATGACCGATGGTAGTCATAGAAGGCAAAGCCACCATATTTGTAAGCAAGATCTAACACTGCATGGAGGTATAAGTTCAGCTCCTCCCTCCTGCTGGGGGTGGCTGAACAAAGGACATCTCTGAACAACCCGAAGGCCAAGGCAAACTCAGTGCCTGACAGCTTACGACTGAGCCTGGGATCTTTCGACTTGACAACTACTGAGAGCCCCCCCCCCGGAGTAAGATTTGTTGTCAACTAAGTCGTGAGCTGAGATGAGCAGGGATGCCAAATTGACATCCATGCCCTCTTATATATCCCTCCTGACGCTGGCTGGGACAAGATGAGCGGGGAGGACGATAGGTGTGGAGCCTGGTGTACCTGCAGAAGGAGAAGCTGTCATCGGGACCAAGACCGAATCAGGGAGGGCCATGGGCGGGCGAACTTCAAAAAGTGTGACTCTGGTCTAGACGTCTGAAACTGTTGCGGTTAAGGAGGAAACCAAACAATGAAGCTGGGAAATGGCCCCGGAGATAGATCGCTTTGATGCCTGCTGGGTGCTGGGCCTGGCTGCAACTGGAGGCGGGAAGAGGAGCCTGAAAAGCTCTGCCTTCCAGGCCGTGGTGGGAAAGGGAATATGCCTGTGCCTCAGCTCAGAAATGAGTTTGGGGATGGTCCAACCCCTGAGGGACTGTACGCTGCCACGCTCTAAACCCGCGGAGGGTGACAGAGGGGCAGGTGTGGAGTCCTCGCTGCCAGCCTGTGACATGGCTCCAGCTAGAAGACAAAAGGCGGGGGTGCTCATGTTAAGAAGAGACATAGCCGTAGGATAGAGATCGGAGAAAACTCAGAGAGGAAGTAAAAAGCAGAAGTACAGGAAAGGGAATGATAAGCGTAGACAGGAGCTGACAGTGTTCTGTTGTGCAGAAATGTAGAGTGAAAATTTAGAAATCTCAGAAGAGTGTGAGGTGACCAAGGTGGGCCAGGAGGCGACTAGCCAGATAACCGATAGCTCGGGTGCCGGTTTGTGGCAAGCACAAACCTAAAGACCAGAACCCCAGGGCGTACTGGGGCAAGAAGATGAAGTCTGGTACGGCCTGGGTACGAATGTTGCGATCTGTAGTGGGTGACGTATGCTCGGCCTGCTAACACTTGCACTGCCCGCAAGCTTACAGTTAAGCGATCTTGTCTGCAAGGTGAAGGGGCGTCCTTCGAAAATAGAGTGTCATGTCATTAGCAGCGTAGCAAATGGGTAACTGCTGAGATGCGTGCATTTGCAGTGATTGCAAGGAGTCTATGCTGAGAGGCCTGTTTGTAGCAAATGCAACGAGTATATGCTAAGATGTGTGTTTTTTGCAGCAATTGCTAGATGCGTATTTTTGAAACGATTGCAACAAAGGTAACCTACCGATAGGCAAAAAGAAAAGGATAGCAGAAATAGTATGTGTAGGACTGAACTGTGAAAAAAGGCATACGTAACCAATCGTAGATTTACAATAGGAAGTGTTACGAATTGGTGTGCGGGATACTGGCGATGCGAACCGTTGTGTCGCTGGTGCGACTGGGTTTGGTTTGGAGAGTGATGCATGTAGCTGCTGACACAATCCGAAGTGGTCAGAGCAATGATATGAGTAACAAATCGTAGGGTATGATACGAACCGCTACGAATCAGTGTGTGTGATGCGAGTGATACAAACCGTTGTGCTGCCGGTTCGACTAGGTTCGGTTTGGAGTGTGATGCACGTAACTGCTGACACAATCCGAATCAGTCAGAGCAATGATATGAATAATGAGTCGTAGGGTATGGTACGAACTGATATGAATCAGTGCAAAGCGTTGTGCTGCCAAGGCGACTAGGCTCAAATTGGAGTGATGCGTGTGGCAAGAAGTGATATGAATCAGTGAGTGAAGCAACGAATCGTTAGTAGGGTATGGGGGTGAGCGGTATGACTCAGTGAGGGAAGTATCCGATGCAAAACTGTTGTGCCGCTGACGCGACTAGATACGAATGGGACTGTGGCAAGTGTGCCATGCATCCGATGTGAATCAGAAGAAACAGCGAACGGGCCTGTAACTACTGCGTACTGGAGGCCTACGAACAATTCGTAAACTCCTCGGCAGAACTGAACAACAGAATGGGGAACATAACGAGAAGTAAGCTGGTTGAACATGATACGACAAGGGGGGGTTACGAATCCTACCTGTGACAGCGAGCAAGACTTGATCGATAAAACATGAAGAAACTGCAACATACTCTATTCGGAACAACAGACTCACGAACACGCAGTGAGCTGAAGAGTCGGCCTGGTGACATAATGAATCACGCACTAGAAACGTTACAGAGCAAGGGCTGAGTGGTCAGCTTAAATACCCACCGGGCCCCTCCCATAAATTCAGGCCACCATACTGGCCTTCTAATATACATATAGATATATATCGGTTAAAGTGTAGAGGAGAACCGCACACAGCTTTCAGTCTAGTGCCAGCAAACAGGTCCTCCCACCGACCTTGCATATATAAGAATAAAGTTCCAAAGGTTGCTGCACTTAAAAATTTGTTGCTTTATTCCATCAAATCTTTGGAAAAAGATTACAAAGTAAGTAGAATCATTCCAGACAAAATCTTTAAAATCATCTGTTTCCGATTTGTTCTCGCCCTTCCTTAGATCAGTCACAACACATCTGGCACAAGATGTGTTCTGACTGATCTAAGGAAGGGCGAGAAGAAATCAGCCCGAAACGTAATCTTTGTCTGAACAGATGATTGTAACAATTTTGTCTAGAATGATTCTACTTATTTTGTAATGTTTTCCAAAGATTTGATGGAATAAAGCAACACATTTTTAAGTGCAGCAACTTTTGGAACGTTATTCTAATGCCGCGTACACACGAGCGGACATTACGGCGGACTTTGCCCGGCGGACTTTTCGATGTACTTTCCGACGGACTTTCTGAATGAACGGACTTGCCTACACACAATCCACCAAAGTCCGTCGAATTCGTACGTGATGACGTACGACCGGACTAAAACAAGGAAGTTCATAGCCAGTAGCCAATAGCTGCCCTAGCATGGCTTTTTGTCCGTCGAACTAGCATACAGACGGCGGACTTTTCGACCGGACTCAATTTCAACGGATAAATTTTAAACAAGTTTCAAATCTAAGTCCGTCCAACTTTTGAGAAAACAAAGTCCGCTGGAGCCCACACACATCGAATTGTCCGACGAAATCCAGTCCGCCGGGCAAAGTCCGCCGTAATGTCCGCTCGTGTGTACGCGGCATTATAGATATATATACTGTATATCATTTTGTTTTGCTCTTTGTGCTATTGAACTGTAATTAAGTTGTTTCAGGGGGGTTTCTCACCCGACTCTTGGCTGTTTATCCAGGACTCAGTTGATCAATAACCCCCTTTTTGTACACATATCCTTACTCCAATAAAACCTAATAGAATATCTATTTGACTTGTGTTGGAGTTTCATTTAAAGGCGTTTGCACGAAGATGTCTGAACCCAGAGTGTCAGGTGGGTTGGAGTGTTCACAGGGTCAGGGCAGCACAGATGAAAAGGTAAATCAAAGCAGCCCTTAAGGGGGCAGTGCTACATTAAAAATCATTGGCAATAAGCACTCCCCTGGAGTCTTTTTTAAAAGAATATACTGCATATATTTTTGAGTTGATGTATATATTTTCCCTATATAGACTATACATAATTGTGGTATGACTCCACCGACTGTGATTAGCCTCAATATATTAAAGTGGTTGTAAAATCTCTGGGACAACTTTGACCTACAGATAAGCCTAGATTAAGGCTTACCTGTAGGTGCTTGCAATATCTCCTTAACCTACACGGTTTAGGAGATATTTGCAAAAAAGACTGTACCGATGTCTACGGCGCAGGCACACTGAGCATGCCGTTAGTGAAGGCGAGAAGGTCGTGAACAAGGGTCGCTTGGGGGGCTTCGATCTCAGGTAAGTAATTCATAATGAGCTAGTATGCTATGCATACTAGCTCATTATGCCTTTGTCTTGCAGGGTGCATGTTTTTTTTTTTTTTTCTTCAGAGGCTTTACTTCCTCTTTAAGTCATTAGATGATATATAGGACAGTGATATAGTCCTTGGTTGATGTATACCCACAGAGTATTGATATTCCTATATATACACCGTATCTCACAAAAGTAAGTACACCCCTCACATTTTTAGACACTAGACAGCGGTTTAGACATTAATGGCGTGTGTTGAGTTATTCTTCGGGGACAGCAAATTTACACTGTTATACAAGCTGTACACTTGCTACATTGTAGCAAAGTGTCATTTCTTCAGTGTTGTTACATGAAAAGATATAATAAAATAGTTAAAAAAATTTGAGGGGTGTACTCACTTTTGTGAGATACTGTGTGTGTGTATATTTATATATGTGTGTGTATATATATATACACATGTGTGTATATATATACACATACACACACATATATTTTATAGATCCCTATCTGTTGGCAGTCTGGGAGTTACTACTGGGGAGCCTCTGTATGGGTCACATGGAGCCTAGGATGTGGGAATGTATGGATGACCCCTCCATTTGGCAAGGGTGAACCTGGCTTTTAATGTTGCAGGGCTTCAATAAACATTAATCTTCATGTATAGTATGTCACCACTGTTATCAATTACAGAGGAGTCTCATGCCCATTTATCATTGTTCATGGTTTAATGTTAAATAATATGTTCTATTTATAGAAACAAAAAGTACGTGACCCTCTCCCATTATACCCTTGAAGAAAGGAGTGATCTCTTCCTGAAACGTGTTGAGATGGAGAGGAGATACTGTCACTAAAGTTGTGTAAAAGTTTAATGCAATTTCAGCCGCTCATGTTTTTAACCATTTGTATGATTTACTACTTTTAAATGGATGTAATAAAATTTTATTTTTATACAATTTTCTACCTGCTTTCCAAGTTGCCTTAAAAGTCCCACCCGCATGCCTAGGCAGACCAAACTGAACTTATGCAGGTTTTCAGGATCAAGCTTAGGTCCAGATTGAAGGCTGCAAAACAGATCTGGGCTCTACCATATAAAATAAGAAATTTTAATTTATTTCATGAATTTATTTTGTCAGTTTACAACCTTTCCTCATTATACAGGGGTGTTATTGGTCAAAACGCTTAGTTTTGACAAAACTGTGCGATGATAAAAATAGACAATGACTAGATCTAAATATGTTGCTCATGGCTGATTTAAATGTGCATATTTTAAAAGAGACATGAGAAATCTGCTTAAAGTAGGCTATACAATAGTAGAATTTTGTTCAAAATTTTTAGTAATTAGTCATTCTTAAAGTAACTGAATGTTAAAAGCAAACACAATTTTCATATGACATTCGTCCAGCCATCAAATGTGCAAAGAATTTTCTTATGAATGTTTGTTTGAAGCTAATTTATAGCTAGATTCCCAGCTTTGGTATGCCCGAACCCAAGAATCTTCCTATTCACGTTGGAAGATTATTGTTGAGGCATGCACAGTAAATTATGCCTTTTCTTCAGAGCAAAGCTAGCAATCCTTATATAAAATTTAGGTAAAACATAGCACCCTCTTTTTTGAGTTTCCCAAGCGACCCACCTTCTCTTGCATCTCTTTGGTTTTGCTGTTATGATTTGCAAATTCAGAGTTTTCCTGCAATTTAACCTGCAGCTGAAATCTGGTATCATAGTACCCAATTAAAAAATGATATGGTTCTGTATGAGAACCACTGCATCTGAAAAGTTTGTCCGGGTAAGGTCTCAGGCAAGTTTGCTTTCAATTTATGTAATGCTAGCATACATACATACATCCTATTGTTAGTGCTCTCACAGATTAGACTAGGACTGCATAACACCAAGGTGACTTGTTGCGGTATGCAACTTCCACATAAAAATGCAACTTCTATTTTTATTTCAATTTCACATTAGAAAATTATCAGATAGGTCCTCCTTACAAGTTAGCAGGGCTGACTACCAGCATATATTGTACTGTATTGATTGCATGGTCTGTGCAACATGTATAAGGAGGTCCAATTGCAGGAAGAAGGGACCCCTCCGTGCTACCAAGCAGACAGAAAATTCTCCCCCAGCCCCCCCAGTTTTACTTACCTGAGCCCTAGAACTTGACCCGCGGGGAAGCGCTGTCTCTCTGCCCGGGGTTCTGGACTCTTGATTGGATAGATTGATAGCAGCACAGCCATTGGCCCCCTCTGCTGTCAATCAAATCCAATGACGCCGGCACCGGGAGGCAGGGCAGAGTCCTGCATTTGGCCTCTATGGACGCTGAATGCTGGACTCAGGAGCACGCCCGCAAGGTAACCCCCCCCGGGAGAGCGCTTTTCCCAGGGGGTTATCTGATGTGGGGAGGAGCCGCAAGAGCCGCCGAGAGACCCCAGAAGAGTAGGTTCGGGGCCACTCTGTGCAAAACGAGCTGCACAGTGGAGGTAAGTATGACATGTTTGTTATTTAAAAAAAAAAAACAAATCACCTTACAATCACTTTAAGTCAGAACTCCTGTCTGGAAAGGTTTCACCTGCTGGTGGCACTGTCAGATCTATGAGCCACGGTACTGGTGTCCACCGGCGGGTGTCTCTTGGCAGTCTGGAGTAGACATCATCTCCTGCAATCAGGCGTCACCTGAGACTGATTGCAGGAGGTGTACTTATACCCTGCAGATGCTTGAACTCATCGCCTTGGTATTGTTCCTTGAGCCCTGACCTGTGTTGCTGCCCTGAAACCTGTATCTTGTGATCCTGTTATCCTGAACCCTGTATCTGTTCCTGAACTCCTTACATCAGAGGTGCATTTACTTTGGTGTATTACTTATCCTCATAATAAATCATATTATTACTTTACATGCGTTTGGTCTTCCCCATCGCAGTCCACACATTTCTGGTCGCACCGGTTCATGACAACTCCTGATCTGTGTACTCATTCTGGGTCAGTGACTCAGGACATACTGGTAGCTGCTGAATAACTTTGGCAGCCAGGAAACTAGTATTTCATAAAAAGAAGACAGCCATGGCATCCTACATATTCTCTCAGTATACACTATATTACCAAAAGTATTGGGACGCCTGCCTTTACACGCACATGAACTTTAATGGCATTCCAGTCTTAGTCCGTAGGGTTTAATATTGACAACCTTTGCAGCTATAACAGCTTCAACTCTTCTGGGAAGGCTGTCCTCAAGATTTAGGAGTGTGTCTATGGGAATGTTTGACCATTCTTCCAGAAGCGCATTTGTGAAGTCCGGCACTGATGTTGGATGAGAATGCCTGGCTCATAGTCTCTGCTCTAATTAATCCCAAAGGTGTTCTATCCAATGCGGGCCAGTCAAGTTCCTCCACCCCAAACTCGCTCATCCATGTCTTTATGAATCTTGCTTTGTGCACTGGGGCAAATTATTTGGTGGAGGTTGATTATGGTGTGGGGTTGTTTTTCAGGGGTTGGGCTTGGCCCCTTAAGGCATCAGCATACCAAGACATTTTGGACAATTTCATGCTCCTAACTGTGGGAACAGTTTGAGGTGGCCCCTTCCTGTTCCAATATAACTGCGCACCGGTGCAAAAAGCAAGGTCCATAAAGGCATGCATGAGTGAGTTTGGGGTGGAGGAACTTGACTGGCCTGCACAGAGTTCCGACCTCAATCCCATAGAACACCTTTGGTATGAATTAGAGCAGAGACTGTGAGCCAGGCATGTTTAACATCAGTGCCTGACCTCACAAATGCACTTCTGGAAGAATGTTCAAACATTCCCATAGACACACTCCTAAACCTTGTGGACATCCTTCCCAGAAAAGTTAAAGCTGGTTCAGCTGCAAAGGGTGGGCCAACTCTATATTGAACCCTACGGACTAAGACTGGGATGCTATTAAAGTTCATGTGCGTGTAAAGGCGGGCGTCCCAATACTTTTGGTAATATAGTGTAGGTTCAGCTGCTGAGGTTTTCCAGCATGTTGCCTATTTTTTTACTAGGACTCTTTATATTTATTTCTAACTACCAATCATCAGGTCAGGATAAGGGGAATGAGAGCGTAGACTTGCCACTGGAGACAATGCATACATTGGAAATATTTTTGGATCTTGTATTTTACAGAGAAGGCTTTGAATTGCCATATGTATATAATGATTACCAATGTTTTACAGACAGACTGCGTATTGGAGGTACTGACCATCAGCACAGAAAGGAGTATCAGAGTCATTATTAGATAAATAGAAACCCAGAAGAAGTGAGGGGTGATGGACCGTTTATACTATTTAATCTCGGGTTTGGGGAGGAGAGGGTTTCCTTTAAGACAACTCTCCAGACAGAAATGACCATAGGCCCGCATTGTGTTTCTGATAAGAACTGTTGTGCGAGCAAGAAAGCAATAAGCAGGTTGTGTAAAGTCCAAAAGCTGTAAACAGACTTCACAAACCACGTTTGGCACTATCGCCCTTGCATGCCACTTGTAAAATAGATGTGGAAAGTAGGGACTATATTTAATTTCTGAATATCAATGATTTTTAATGGCAGACAAAGCCATACCATGTGGTCCTGTTACTGATGTCATGAGTCAGGCGGACTACAAATGAATGGCTTGTTAAAAGTAAATAAAGTTTCTGATTTTGATCAGATTGTTTCTAACTATCATCTATGCACTGCTGCTAGTGCCAGGCAAAGACAATGGAGGTTCCAGTGATCAGCAGGCTAGTGTATAGATGGTCAAGTTTTACCTGATTTCAACGGGAAAGGGATTTGACTTTCTACTGACAGCATTAGCATAGGCAAGGGAAAGATTCTAACAGGTTAGCCACAAACTGAAATTTAAAAAAAAAAAATTTTGCCTTTGTGTAAAAACTGCTCTCCACCATACAATGGCCTGGGAACCAGGAGAATGGCCTAGGAATCAGGAGAACGGCCTGGGAATCAGGAGAACGGCCTGGAAATCAGGAGAGCGGCCTAGGAATCAGGAGAACGACCTGTATGAATCAGGAGAATGGCCTGGGAATCAGGAGAATGACCTGTATGAATCAGGAGAATGGCCTGGGAATCAGGAGAACGGCCTGGGAATCAGGAGAACGACCTATGAATCAGGAGAACGGCCTGGGAACCAGGAGAACGGCCTATGAATCCGGGGAATGGCCTATGAATCAAGAGAACGGCCTGGGAACCAGGAGAATGGCCTATGAATCAGGAGAATGGCCTGGGAACCAGGAGAACGGTCTGGGAATCAGGAGAATGGCCTGGGAATCAGGAGAACGACCTATGAATCAGGAGAACGACCTATGAATCAGGAGAACGGTCTGGGAATCAGAAGAATGGCCTGAGAATCAGGAGAACTGCTTGGGAATCAGGAGAACGGCCTGGGAATCAGGAGAACGACCTATGAATCAGGAGAACGACCTATGAATCAAGAGAATGACCTGGGAATCAGGAGAATGGCCTATGAATCAGGAGAACGACCTATGAATCAGGAGAACGGCCTGGGAATCAGGAGAATGACCTATGAATCAGAAGAACGGTCTGGGAATCAGGGGAACGACCTATGAATCAGAAGAACGGTCTGGGAATCAGGGGAACGACCTATGAATCAGAAGAACGGTCTGGGAATCAGGGGAACGGCCTGGGAATCAGGAGAACGGCCTGGAAATCAGGAGAACGACCTATGAATCAGAAGAACGGTCTGGGAATCAGGGGAACGACCTATGAATCAGAAGAACGGTCTGGGAATCAGGGGAACGGCCTGGGAATCAGGAGAACGGCTTGGGAATCAGCCTGATGTGGGACAATGGCAGCGACATTCAATGACTTCTCAGGGAGGTTTCCTGAACATTCTTTTGTATTATTTGAGACTGCAAAACAAAAAAAATAAAATAAAAACTGGCAAGGAGCATAGAACGGAAATCCATGCCTGTCAATTCTTGGCCCTGGTAAACACCCTTATTGGTTGCACCATCTATGAAAACTGGTCATCCTTATTAATGCAAGAGTTGAAAACTGCATAGATGCATATGAGGGTTGGGGGGGGGGGGTTATTGGATAAAGAAGGATGCTGAGAGCACACTGCATTTGACAGCACAGCAAAACAAATCATGTTTCATGATACAGGATCTTTCACTTCTGTAATCTCCATCCTACGGCAGATCCGTCTGCTCCTCCCTTGCAGATTGCACAAATTACTGCAGGATTTATAATTATAGAAACATCTTTTTAAAATTATTATATAAAAAAAAAAGACCAAAAAGGAAAGCATGTTTTGAAGAGGCACCCAGACCAAGAAACACACACACACACACACACACACACTGTAACATCCATATATAATTATACAGGAATAGAGAATTTCTGGCTAGAAACCTAGCAACAGTATCCAAGAATTTGTGAGTCTGCTAATCAACTGCACAAAGTCGAACACACACACACATACACACACATTGAGCAGCTCATGCAGTAAAACAATGCTTGTCGTTCTAGCTTGGAGAGGTAATGACGAACCTTTCTGACAGGAAGAGGAACAGCCCATGTCCCCTAATCCATCTGAGAGACTGCTGCTTGCCAAGCGCCCCCCTCCAAAACAACATCAGAGTAAGGTTCTCCGGATGGGAAGGTTAGCATGTTGTAATTTATTCAGCGTTGGCTTTGGTGCAAGCGAAGGGAGCTTTGGTAGGGCCGCCCGTCAGCGCTTCTCTTCTGGAACTCCATTTTTTTAGCAGCCATAGTTAAAAAAAAAATTAAAAAAATAAAAGCGCTGGGGCTTAACACATGCTTCCTAAACCCTCTCTCCTCATTTACTCACAGACAGCTGTATGCAAGCAGTAAAGGATTAACTTTTTTTTTCCAGCCACCAGTGGTTTTTAATCCATTATTTAGCCCCCTTTCCTGAAATCCATAGAAGACAAGTAGCAAGCGGAAAAAAACATGACAGAGAAATCTGCGTACTACAAAAAAAAAAAAAAACGGGTCAAAGGTTCAAAGTGTACCAGTCGCTTGCTTGCAGCAGAAGTTGCCATTTTGTACACTGAATTGATTTTTCAGCTTATGAAGGATAACTGAGGATATTGCAGCAGAGGAGCATTAAAAGGAAAAAAGTGTCCACTTATTGAAGGAAATTCACTGAAGGGGATTGTAGATATGTACATGAATATACAGTAAAACCTTGGATTGCGAGTGACTCAGTCTGCTAGCGTTTTACAAGACGAGCAAAAGTTTAACTTGATATACAAGCGATGTCTTGATATAAGAGTAGCGTCATGTCACAACTGAGTATAAAAGAGAAGAGAGGCGCCTCTAAGTGTAGCAATATGGTTACATTTAATGAAGGTACAACATTTAGCAACTCACATGGTTAATGATTATGATGAGGCACATCTAGGTATGCAGGCATCCAAGGTAAAGCTGTCCACATAGACCATCCCCCGCACCGCCATCAACGCTGTCCCTTCCACTCTTCGCTCCACAAGCGCTTCAAGCCTCGCTTTCAGATCGCTCTACTGCAGGGTAGTCTTCCCGGTCACAATTGCAGACTGACAGTGGTGAGAGCCGGCGGTGAGGAGGACGGTCTATGTGGACAGCTTTACCCCGGATGCCTGCATACTTAGATGTGTCTGTTTTAATCATCAACCGTGTGAGTTGCTAAATGTTGTACCTTCATTAAATGCAACCATATTGCTACACTTAGAGGCGCCTCTCTTCTCTTTTATACTCTGTAGCTCCGGGCTGGATTTTGCTTCGAATCCCTTTGTGGAGGATTCCATTTGTGGATGGACATTTTATGGTTACACAACTTATCACATTGCTATAATCTTTGTATATGGACTGTAAACTATAGGACTTATGAATAAATTGTTGTGGAACTAATTATCTGATTTTCTATTTTTCTTATGGGGAAATTCACTTTGATATTACGAGTACTTTGGATTCCAAGCACGTTTCCGAAATGAATTATGCTCGCAATCCAAGGTTTTTAATGTATATGTAGATTCATTTGTATTTAAGGGATTTTTCTTGGGGATGTATGTACATTAACCACTTGCTTACTGGGCACTTAAACCCCCCCTCCTGTCCAGACCAATTTTCAGCTTTTAGCGCTGTTGCACTTTGAATGACAATTGCGCGGTCATAAAACAGTGTACTCAAATGAAACTTTTATAATTTTTTTCCCCACAAATAGAGCTTTCTTTTGGTGGTATTTAATCACCTCTGTGGTTTTTATTTTTTGTTAAAAAAATTGAAAAAGACCAAATTTAAAAAAAAAAATGTATATATTTTCTATATTTTGTTATAAAATTTTGCAAACAGGTAATTTTTCTCCTTTATTGATGTACGCTGATGAGGCGGCACTGATGGGCACTGATAGGTAGCAGTGATGGGCACTGATGGGTGGCAGTGATGGGCACTGATGGGTGGTAATAATGGGCACAGATTGCTTACACTGATGGCAGCACTGCTAGGTGGCACTGATTGGCACCACTGGTGGGCACTGATAGGTGGCACTTGTGGGCATTCATAGGTGGCACTTGTGGGCATTAATAGGTGGCACTGCTGGGCACTGGCAGGTGGCAATGACAGATGGCACTGGTAGGCTCAGATGAGGCATATGTGCCTCCTTCCTCTTCGGGACTGATGTCCCTTTAACATAAGCCGGTGATCGGCTTTTTTTGCTCCTCATGCTGTCAGCGTGATGAGAAAACGAAACCGATCGCCGAGCTTTTGTTTACATCATGTGATGTACATGTCATTGGCTGACAGCTGATCACATGGTAAGGGGCCGGGATCGGTGATCACAGCGCCCGCACCGCGTGCACCCTGCGCGTGCACAGGGGAGGACGTTCCATGACGGCCTCCTGGAAATTGAGGTCCACACTGTGGCCATCATTCGGCTATGGCCCGGACCTCAAGTGGTTAAGGCAGAACTAAACTCTCTCAATCAACTATATTTAATTCTTCGATTGCTGGCATTAGTAAATAGGAATGTAGATTATATTTATTTGTTTTAATTTTTTTGTTACATTTCTGCAGTTGCTTCCTGGCCAAAATGATGTCATCATACATCTCAGGAGTCTTCGTGGCCATTTTTCTTCTTTCAGATAGAGGAGGGGAGGAGGCACTTTGTCAGCTAAGCACACCCTCCTGCCTGAGCTATGGGGCAGATGAATTCCAGGAAGTAAATGCTACACGAATCATCGGCCCTTACTTAACATGGCTGCAGCTAGAAATTCTAAGGGGGGGGGGTGTTTTACAAAGTGATTTCTCAACAATATAAAGTATGGAGACATGGATGGATAAGTTTGCTTTTCATACTAAAAAGGAATTAAAAAGCTTTTTCAGTTTGCAGAGCACCAGTACTGTTTGGTTTCACTTTAAGGCTCTCGAAAGTCAGTCACTGGAAGGGGTGTTACAAAATCTACAAGACCCATTTCATTACATGTTGCTTTATCTGACTAGCTCTGGTACTCACATTTACTTATCTCTTGATAAGTAGAATGAGCAGTCCATTCGGAGCTCTGAACAGGGAACAAAACAGAAAGCAGCTTGCCAAGGATGCGTTGACATATATTCGTAAAAAAAAAACCCCTGAACAATGATGGAGGATTACCCATAATATTATTTGGGGATACACTTACCTAAAGCGGTTTTGACCTTGTTTGAGAAAAGGGGTCAAATATTTCTGGTAAGTGCAAAGTGTTTGCACTTGAGAGCACATTGGATTGGCACAGATATTTTGGAGCACTTTATTAAGAATCACAGCAAGCACTGCAAACCATAAGAATTTTAATATATACACTTATTTATGTAATTTGCACCAAGCACTTTTTGTTAGGATCAGTATAAGCACTTTATTTGATGTTTGCACCATTTATATACAGTTTAGGTCCATATATATTTGGACACAGGCAGAATAGTCATACTTTTGGTTCTGTATGCCACCAGAATAAAATTAAAACAAAACAATCCAAATGAATTTGAAGTGCAGACTTTCATCTTTAATTCAAGGTGTTGAACATAAAAATATCAAGTACAAATTTTAGGAACTGCAACCATTTTTATACACAGTCCCCCCATTTTCAGGGGCTCAAATGTAATTGGACAAATTAATAGAATCATAATTAAAATGTTAATTTTTTAAGATTTTGTTGAGAATCCTTTACTGGCAATGACTGCCTGAAGTCTGGAACCCATGGACATTACCAAAGACGGGGTTTCCTCCTTTCTGATGCTTTGCCAGGCTCTAAATGCAGCTGTCTTCAGTTGTTCTTTGTTTGTGGGTCTTTCTGCCTTTAGTTTTGCCTTTAGTGAAATGAATGCTCAATTGGTTTGAGGTCAGGTGACTCGGCCATTGCAGAATAGTCCATCATTTTGCTTCAAAAGCTCCTGGGTTGCTTTTGCAGTGTGTTTTGGATCATTGTCCATCTGTACTGTGAAGCGTTGTCCAATCAACTTTGCTGCATTCGAATCTGGGCTGATAGTATATCTCTAAACACTGCAGAATTCATCTGGCTGCTTCTGTCTTCTGTCACATCATCAATAAAGACCAATGACCCAGTGCCACTGGAAGCCATGCATTCCCATGCCATCACACTGCCTCTACCATGTTTTACAGATGATGTTGTGTGCTTTAGATCATGAGCTGTTGCAAGCCTTCTCCACACTTTTTTCTTCCCATCATTCTGGTAAAGATTAATCTTAGTTTCACCCGTTCAAACTATGCTTTTCCAGAACTGGTCTGGCTTTTTTAGATTTTTTGTGGCAAAGCCTAATCTGGCTTTTCTATTCTTCAGGCTTATGAATGGTCTGCACCTTGTGGTGAACCCTCTGTATTTGCTCTTGTGAAGCCTTCTCTTGATTGTAGACTTTGACAACGATACGTCCACCTCCTGGAGAGTGTCCTTCACTTGTCTGAATGTTGTGAATGGGTTTCTCTTTACCAAAGAGAGGATCCTGCGATCATTCACCACTGTTGTCTTCCATGGACATCCAGGCCTTTTTATGTTGCTGAGCTCACCAGTGTGTTCTTCTTTCCTCGGAATGTACCAAACTGTTGATTTGGCCACTCCTAATGTTGCTGCTATCTCTCTGATGGATTTGTTTTGTTTTTGAAGCCTTACAATGGCCTGTTTCAGTTGCATGGACAGCTCCTTTGAACGCATGATGTAGCTTAACAGTAATAGATTTCAAATGCAAATACCACACTTAGAATCAACTCCGAACCTTTTACCTGCTTAATTGATGAAGAAATAACTAAAGAGTAACCCACACCTGGCCATGAAACAGCTTTTGATTCAATTGTCCAATTACTTTTGGCCCTTTGAAAAAAGGGGGAATGGCTATTCTTAAGAGCTGTAATTCCCAAGCCCTTCCCCGAATTTGGATGTACATACCCTCAAATTAAACCTGAGAGTGTGCACTTTCAGCCCATATCCATTATATAACTATCGCTTGCTTATGTTTTGGTAAATACCTGAAAAAATCTAAAATTGTGCCTGTGTCCAAATATATATGGACCTAACTGTATACAGTATATGGTTTTTGTATAGTTATATTAATTCATATATGCATTTTTAAATGTGATTGATTTGATGTTATTGATTTTAAGGAGCGCGGTTTCTCTTCTAATTGCAGTAAAATAAAAGGTGTGTAAAGTTTTGCAGTTTAATTTTTTTGCCTGTCCCCTGCTGCCATGCTGTAGAGAAGGAACTTGGCTCTCTGTGTGAAATCGGGGGTCTCTCTGTAGAGGTTTAACAAACCCCTGCTGATTCAGAGCCAGAGCTCTCCAATCAGCAGATAGCATGAACTTCACCGGTTGCAGAGCTATAGGTTTGATTCAACAGGGGGCGTGTCAGACCCCTGCAGAGAGACCAGTTCCACACAGCGAGGGAAGGTCCTTCTCTGCAGCAGCCTTTTCAACAGGCTTTTCTACTCAGGCTGTGGCTGCGCTACAAAAAAATTTAACTGTAATGCCCCATACACACGGTCAGATTTTCCGACGGAAAATGTGTGATAGGACCTTGTTGTCGGAAATTCCGACCGTGTGTAGGCTCCATCACACATTTTCCGACACACAAAGTTTGAGAGCAGGATATAAAATTCTCCGACAACAAAATCCGTTGTCGGAAATTCCGATCGTGTGCACACAAATCCGACGGACAAAGTGCCACGCATGCTCAGAATAAATAAAGAGATGAAAGCTATTGGCCACTGCCCCGTTTTTAGTCCCGATGTACATGTTTTACGTCACCGCGTTCAGAATGATCGGATTTTCCGACAACTTTGTGTGACCGTGTGTATGCAAGACAAGTTTGAGCCAACATCCGTCGGAAAAAATCCTAGGATTTTGTTGTCGGAATGTTCGAACAAAGTCCGACCGTGTGTACGGGGCATTAGAGCTCCTTCACACGGACGTGTCCGTGTACGGAGCCCGCTCTGCTCAGCGGGGGATCGCTCCGTGGATCCCCGCTGAGATGGCAGATGATAGGTCTGCCGCTGCACACTGTGCAGCAACGGACCTGTCAGAGCGCCGCTCTCCCCTATGGGGGATCAGATGACGACGGACCGTAGAGTCCGTCGTCACCCGATCCGATCCGCAGACGGATGGAAAAGTAGGTTTTTCCCCCGTCACACTTTTTCGTATCGGAGCGGGTCGGATGTCAGCGGACATGTCACCGCTGACATACGACGCGCCATAGACCTCCAGGGAGTGTCCGTTCAGGTCCGCCTAAAAAACTGACAGGCGGACCTGAACGGATCAGCCGTGTGAAAGAGGCCTAAGACTTTACACACCTTTTTGTATTGACACGCCTGAAATATATTTAGCCGATTTAAACCGAAAAGTTCAGTTGGGCTTTACCATGATCATACAGAAAGGCTGATACTGATTTCCTGAAAAAACAATCCAAAGACCAGTAAGGATCAATGCACATGGACGTACATAGGGAAAAAATATGTCCAGCATAAAAAAAAAAAAAAAAAAGCACACAATTCTCCCGATGCTGGTAATCCTTAAAATATTTTTTAGCTGAGGCTGACAAGAAAATGCAATAATCTATATTTGGTACATTGGTAAATGTGTCTATAGGCTATTGTTAATACAATTGACTTAGTATTTTTGTTTATACAAATTACTTATACTTTAGTTTGGAGCTCTTTAGGAAAAAAAAAAATACAGTAATGACATATATTCACACATTCTACAGTATATACTGTATATAAAATACACACATAAACACGTCTACACACCATAACCCATGTCTTTCTTCGTGTAATGCAGTATTTGTACTCTAGAAATCTATATTTATTGTGTAAGAAACAACCACGCCGATGAGAGATTCTATAGCTTGTATGATTAAACAGAATTATACTGCACATCCCTAATAAATTATTCATGCCTTTATTTATATTTTCAAATTGGTTGCAGGAATTTTTTTGGAGCTCTGCAGAGCACCAGGCAGAAGTGGAGGGTTGTAGCTTCAGTAATAGCGAGATCTTCCTCTCCAAGTTGGCTCTGTGTTGTATAGTGAAGCTGTGCAGTGCCAAGCCTTGAAGCCAATGACAGCAGAATTTCCTCTTATGATGGAACCAAGGATCTCATAATTAATATAAACCATTTTTCTTTGTCAAGAAGCCTGATGTGTAAGCATAACGAGTAATTTGAATTTGCTGATATGCTTAGATATGATGTTATAATAAAATGTACTGTATGTTTAACCTCATGCCGACAAGCTGCCGCAGTTTTACTGCAGCAGAATGACACGGCTGGGCGAAACTATGTGCCCGGAGCCGGTGTGAGTGCCCGGCGGGTGCGATGACCGCTGGGCTCCCGCGATCGCTTGTGACAGAGCGAGAACCGGGATCTGTGTGTGCAAACACACAGATCCCGGTTCTTTCAGGGGAGTAGAGACAGATCGTGTGTTCATGCTATGTATGAACATGAACTCTCTCTCCTCCTAGACAGTCCCCTCCCCCCTACAGTTAGAACACAATTAACCCCTTGATCGCCCCCTAGGGTTAACCCCTTCCCTGCCAGTGACATTTATACAGTAATCAGTGCATTTTTATAGCACTCATCACTGTATAATTGTCAATGGCCCCAAAAATGTGTCAAAAGTGTCCGATATGTCTGCCGCAATATCGCAGTCCCGATAAAAATCACAGATCGCCGCCATTACTAGTAAAACAAAAATAATAAAAATGCCATAAATCTATCCCCTATGTTGTAGACGCTATAACTTTTGCGCAAACCAATCAATATACGCTTATTGCGATTTTTTTTACCAAAAATATGAAGCAAATACATATTGGTCTAAACTGAGGAAAAAATTAGTTTTGATAAAAAATTTGGGATATTTATTATAGCAAAATGTAAAAAAGATAAGGGGGCTGATTTACTAAAATCCACTCTGCACTACAAGTGCACTTGAAAGTGCAGTCACTGTAGATCTGAGGGGTGGATCCTACAATGAGGGGAAGCTCTGCTGATTTTATTATCCAATCATGTGCAAGCTAAAATGCAGATTTTTATTTTCCTTGCATGCCCCCCTCAGATCTACAGCGACAGCACTTCCAAGTGTACTTGTAGTGCAAAGTGGATTTGCCTTTAGTAAATAAACCCCATTGTGTCTTTTTCAAAATTGTCGCTCTTCTTTTGTTTATAGCGCAAAAAATAAAAACCGCTGAGGTGATCAAATACCACCAACAGAAAGCTCTATATGTGGGAAAAAAATGACGTCAATTTTGTTTGGGTACAACGTCGCACGACCGCACAATTGTCAGTTAAAGCAACGCAGTGCCATATCACAAAAAATGGCCTGGTCATTGAGCAGCCAAATCTTCTGGGGCTGAAGTGGTTAAAGTTACTCTAAGGCTTAGCTATAAATTACAGGACCCCATAACATTTATATAATAAGTCCCTTGATATCTCAGTCCTGAAACTCCAGTTCTACTGAGAAACGTAGTCCTTTCCAGGGCAACTATATAAATTCCAAACACGTTAGCAATTTTTTTTGCAGGCTGTTCTGCAGATATTGAGACAGGGTCTGCATTGGGGTGCATACTAGAAAAAAATATGCTAAAAGTCCCCACTCTTTCATGGGACCCTAGATGTACCCTGTGCATCCTTAGTGTGGCTGGAGGTCCCCCTACCCCAAAAATTCTGCAGAGAAACTTGTTTTGCACTTAATCAGCTGTCAAGGTGAGGCAAAAACAGTAGGTGATTCTAAAGGCAGAAAGTTGTTTATCTTAATGCATTTTTATATGTTAAGATGAAAAACCTGTGTGCAGCAGCCCCCCTCAGCCCCTCTAATACATACCCGAGTTCCATCTCGATGCAGAGATGTTGCACAAGAGACTCGGCTGTCCAGGACTTTCCCTCCTGGTTGGCTGAGACACACAGGGGGCTGCTGTCAAAGTCTGTGAGCCAATGAGAGAGTGAGTGGGGACGGAGCCGTGCCGTGGCTGCGTGTCTGAACGGACACACAGAGCAGCGGCTCGGCTCAGGTGCCCCCATAGCAAGCTGCTTGCTGAGGGGGCACTCAGCAAGAGGGAGGGGGCAGGAGTGCCAAAGAGGGACCTGAGAAGAGGAAGATCTGGGCTGCTCTGTGAAAAACTACTACACAGAGCAGGAAAGTATAACATGTTTGTTATTTTTAAACAAAAACGTATCACTTTAAGACCATTTCCTGCCAGTAACAGATGATTTAGCATATACTGTACATGCAATATATATAGCTGCTTCTCGTTTTCATTCCTCTGTGTCCTTCAGGATTGTAAATTACAGCAGGAAAGGTGCTCCCTCTTTTTGTTTTTACGGTAAATGTATCACAACATACTAGAACATATTGTAACAAACTGTAAAGTGCTGCAAAATATATTGGTGCTCTATATAAAAAAAATGTAATAATTAATTATACCAACAACAACTAGCATGAAAGAGAGACCACAATAAAACTGGTAAGTGCAAAGGTAGACAACCCCTTTAAGAAATTCCAGGCTTCAGATTCTCCCCCAGTTTATTTTGTCTACTTCACCATGAATCTGTGGGGAACCAGGCTTTTGCAACAATTCACTGACATCAACCCATTGTGATGATCCAGCAAATCTTTTTAATGTTCTAAATTCATTATCAAAATGCCAAATAAACAGTTTCTGTGCCTGGCATTCACTCATAAGATCTGGGATCTGTGGAGAATTGGAAAGGCACAGCAAGAGCAATTAAGTGTAAACCGCTGGCACAGAGCACTGAAACAATACTGAGCTAGCAAGGTGTCGGCAATCAATAAGATCTTTATAAACGGCTACATGCAATTAGAACAAGCATGTAACTTCGGCTCTGGCTGAACGTCTCTACGTTGTTTTTTTTTTTTTTTTGCTGTATTTTTAGTAAGATTTCCTCCTGAGTTATTACCATAGCTTTCTAAAGTCATTCATGACAAGATTATTTGTTTGCTGTACCATATAATCAGGACTTTGCTTTATATACTGTAGGTACAGTTTACTTTTAATGTAGGTTAACTTGCTTTCAGAGAAAATTTATAGATAAAGGATTGTGCAAAAATACTTGCAACCCGTGGCCAGGCTATACACACACACAAGTATTTATACATTCTTAGGCTACAAAACGCTTGAGGGGAAAAAATCCATTATTCTCTATGGAGATGGTTCACATCTTCACTCCAAGTCGCCTGAAGCCCAACGCCTGAAGCTCAAACAAGCTCTGGACCCTTTTTTGTCATTCGAATCGGGCAGATTTGGGCGTTTTGGGAGCATATTCACCCAGCAAGCAGATGACAACATAGCAACAAATGATGAAACAGATGATCATTTTTCCTATTGGCTAATTAAAAAAAAACGCCAAAGCTCAAAAACGTTGCATGGAAACAGGCAAATACGTGCGACAAAACGCCTGAAAAACGCTCAAAAACGCTACACTCAGGTGTGAATTGGGCCTAATGCTCCATGCACACTGAAGCTCATAAACGTCCCTTTTTGGGAGTTTGGGCATTTTTTTTTTTTTTAACAGCCCATAAACTCCCCTCTATGTTATCCTATGTATTCATGCACACATGGACGTTTTTTGGATGTTTATCAGCAGTGGAGTTTATGGGCTGTTTTCTGAACGCCATAAAAATCGCATTCAGGAGTCGTTTTCCTGACCACAAAAAAACGCCAAACGCTCATAAACGCTGATAAATGTTGATAAACGCTCAAAAAGGTGGCTCACCAGTGTTTAACCTTTTTGATCCATTGAAAAACAAAAAAAAAGACAAAAAAATTGAAAAAAAAAAATGCTAAAAAACGCTAACGCAGAAAAACGCTAAAAAACGCTAATAAACGCTATTGCAAAAACATTAACAAAAACGTTGAAAGACTCACTGCAAAGCTACTGGCGTTTTTATAACATTATTTTAACATCCAGTGTGCATGGAGCCTTCAAAAACATCAATTCATCCTTTAGAGTTCACAACACAAGCACCACTTTAAGATATTCTCTGAGAAGCTCAGCTCACCATGTGGGTTTTCAACAGCGACTCAGTAGCCTTCCTGCCTTTTAATTTCTAAGGTGGGGTCCTTACTCACTTTACAATACCGGACCCCAATGGATTGCCCAATATGTCCCCAAACTCCCTTTCAATAGTCTGTTGAAATAATTATTGCATTGCCCCCCGGGTTTGGCAAGCCTGGATTTCCCATACTCAGCCATCTCAGTTTGGCAATACTATTAGATTGTAAGCTCTTCTGAGCAGGGCCCTCCTAATCCTCTTGTATTTTATTGTATTATAACTGTATTGTCTCCTTTTTATATTGCAAAGCGCTGCGTAAACTGTTGGCGCTATATAAATCCTGTATAATAATAATAATATTCATTTGTTGATATAATAGCTGTGCCTTGTGGATCCCTGGGGCTCCCTTCCCTTGTTTCTTTCTTTTCTTTCCCTTGCTCCCGCTTTTCCTTTTCTTTAGTTTCTTCAATTCTCTTTCTTTTTGGTTATTTAATAAGGTTATCCGGTCACCAGACAATATCGGGGTACAGACGGTTACATTGTATGCAGTTTGCACTCCTGACAATATAGCAAGATTTATGTAGGATACTTCAGCGCCTAATTGAATGCATATTTTGATATGCAGCTTGATGTTTCTATGCTACTGGAATTCACACACGGTTTTGGATCTTTGACTTTTTATACTGTACGGCACTAAGCTTTGTCTTGTTTACACTCTCAGTTTGGGCTTACCTAATTTGTTATGTGACTGTCTAATTATTGGCTCTGTTTTTATGCTTGAACAAGAAACCTTTGTAAAAAAAAAAAAAAGCAAGAATTCTTACCAGTCTCAAAAGGTATGACTTCAAAAGATAAAAGCTTTGTTTGAATTTACATATGGATAGCTAGGAAAATAATAACTGAAAGAAAATCACTGAGATTTTATCGTATTTATTTATATACAAAAAAATACGATTTTTTGCTGTTGTTTTTATGCAATCAAAGTAATGGAAATTCCTGTGGAACCTAAAAGTCATCAGTGTCATCACCTTACATACTTATAGGGCTTTGGAATCCTTGTGTGACAGCACTGACAGGCACAGCACTGACAGGCACAGCACTGACACTTCCACCACACATGGAAGAATTAGGTATTTCCTTTAGCATTGCGTGGAGAGGCAAGGGAGCAAAGAAAAGGCAAGTATATGATTTGGAAGGATGGGGGATTAACCACTTAAAGACCAGCCTCGTTTTGGAATTTAGGTGTTTACATGTTTAAAACGGTATTTTTTGCTAGAAAATTACTTAGAACCCCCAAACATTATATATTGTTTTTTTTTCTAACACCCTAGAGAATAAAATGGCGGTCATTGCAATACTTTTTTTCACACCGTATTTACACAGCAGTCTTACAAGCGTACTTTTTTGGAAAAAAAAAATTAGACAACCGTAAAGTTAGCCCAATTTTTTTTTAATATTTTAAACGATAATGTTATGCCAAGTAAATTGATACCCAACATGTCACGCTTCAAAATTGCGCCCGCTCGTGGGATGATGTCAAACTTTTACCCTCAAAAATCTGCATAGGCGACGTTTAAAAAAATTGTACAGGTTGCATGTTTTGCTGTAACGCAAAACATGCAACCTGTACAATTTTTTAAACGTCGCCTATGCAGATTTTGGTCTAGGGGGTCTAGGGCTAGAATTATTGCTCTCGCTCTAACGATCGCAGCGATACCTCACATGTGTGATTTGACCTCCGTTTTCATATGCGAACGCTACCCATGTATGCGTTTGCTTCAGTGAGTGAGCTCGTCGGGACGGGGAGTTTAAAACATTTTTTTTTTTCTTATTTATTTTATTTATTTTTACACTGTTTTTTTTTTTAAATATTTGGGTCACTTTTATTCCTATTACAAGGAATGTAAACATTCCATGACAGGACCTCTTAAATGTGAGATCTGAGGTCAAAAAGTCCTCAGATCTCACATTTGGACTTAAATGCAATAAAAAAAGAAAAAAAAAATGTCATTTGAAAAAAAAAAATGACAATGAAAAAATGTGCCTTTACGACGTATGAGCGGAAGTGGCGTTTTGACGTTGCTTCTGCCCTGCAGTGTCATGGAGACAGGTGGGGGCCATCTTCCCCTCACTCGTCTCCATGCACAGCTAGGGAACGGACGCGATCGCCTCCGCCGCTGCCGACGACTCCGGTAAGCAGGCACCGGATCGTGGCGGGAGGGGGCCCTCTCCCGCCACCGACAAAAGTGATCTCGCAGCGAATCCACCGCAGAGACCACTTTTATCTTTTAGCCGACCGCCGGCCGAAAATGGGGATACCGGGGTTATGGCAGCTAGCTGCTGCCATAACAACGCTATCCGTCCTCAAAAAAAAGGGACGTACATCGGCGTGCGGCAGTCGGCAATTGGTTAAAGCAGGCTTTTTTTCTTTGAAATAAGCAGTGCCCATTAAAGAGTATGTTCACCATTTTGTAACATGTTACACCCATATTTAGGATGTAACATGTTACTATAAAGCACTTTCCTGCACCCCCCCCCACCCTTTTCCCACATGAGAGGGGATGTTCTTCCTGCACCCGCTGTCACAATTTAAAACAGCGCAGTTTGTAGTTCTCAGTGAACTACCAAGGTGCTGGTGAGCATCATAGTTCATTGGCACTTCCTGCACTTCAGTGACTGTCTGCTCATACAGGAGCCACGGGTGCAATGCATTACAGGCTGCAGTGTAATAAAATGAAAAAGTCACTCCCATTTACATTCACTTTGCACATGGACACAAACCGCTATTTCTTCAGCATAACATGTTTTTTTTTTTTTTTCTCAACAAAAGTGGAGTTTCTCTTTAAGTTTGCTTTAAAATGATATGCTAATTTTAAATCCTAGGTTAAACTAGCCATACACAGCTTGATCTTTTCATTTAGCCCATGGGCTGATCAAAAGTAAATAGAATCCCCCATTCACACTAAACACTGTGGATAGAGGAATCTCTTCAACTGGCTATTTTATTCAGCAGCCGTGGCACCCATGGATTTCTAATTACAGTAGATGATAGGAAGATCATTTTTCCATCCGGCTCTGCTGATTTTTGTTGAGCCAGGCGGTGCTTGCAGGGCCAACCACAGCTCAAATTTTGGCTCATTTAGCAGGAACCGGACAAAATGCAGGACTTCTATGGCCGTCTTAAAGGTTTATTATGAGGTTATAGGTTTAGTTATAAAGTCAGTTTAAGTATGTTGCATTACATTTTAGTATTACATTTTAGAATAAGACTAATATGTTTAGAGAGGAAAGCGCTTGTACTTGTGAAGGCTTTTCCTTGTTTTAAAGTGGTTGTAAACCCACATGGAAAAAAACAAAAAAAGGCATAGTATAGTATATATGCATAGCATACTAGCTTATTATGTAATACTCACCTGAGATCGAAGCCCCTGCTGTGGTGCCCGTACACAGCACCAGCCAGCGACATTTCTCCCCGGAGTGACTTCTAGGTATCTGCCAATCACAGCGCCGGAGCCGCGATGAGGTCACTCCCGTGCATGTGCGCGGGAGCCGCCGGTAACGGCACACTCACTGAAGCAAACGGCACTTACATGCCATTGCTTCAGTGTGCATGTGCCAATGACGTCGCCACATGCAGATACAGGGGATATCTCCTAAACCGTTGAATTTGGAGTTCAGTCATCACTTTCACTCTGTCAGTATTGATTATTTGGATATAACACTTACAGGACACATTGACAGTGGCAGGGTAACTGCAAAAAACCTTCAGAAAGCAATGTACTGGCAATTCACTTTTGCTTGCTACGAGTTGTCACCCCTTTCATACCATACATGCACTACCAGTGGGGGAGTTCATGCGAGCAAAAAGGAACTGCTCTGATCATGAAGATTATGAGAAAGAATGTACTGTAGTCTCAGAAAGACTAATGAGGCGAGGATACAAAAAACATTTGATTGATAATGGCTGGATCAAGGAGGAGGAAAAGGATAGAGAGGTAGCATGCTAAAAAATGCAGAGAGCCCAAGTATGAAAACACAGTCCCATTGTAATAGAAATAAAATTAATTTTGTTGCTACTTACTCTAAACAATATAATCAAATTGTAGCAATTGTCAAAAAGTGCCTTCCCATTCTATATGCGGATAAGACATTGTATGACATTTTACAACAGGGTTATAGTTTTTCCAGTAGAAGGGCTCCCACACTGGGATCTATCCTATCTCCTAGTCTTATTCATCCTCATCATCCCCCACGGACATGGCCAAGTATCACTGCATCTTTTCCTTTTGGCACCAGCACATGTAGACAATGCAGAAGACACAGAAAAACCAAAACTGTCACCTCTTACTCCACAGGCAAAACCTACACTCTTCAACATTTTATTAATTGCAGCTCTAAATCAGTGGTTTATGTAGTAGAATGTAGTGATTCTCAGATACAGTATGTGGGTTACACCATTCACCACCTACGAATCAGAGTCTCTAAACACTATAATGACACTGTCAATCCAAATGCCAAAAATATTTCTAATGTATCTAAACATTTCAAGACAGTGCATGGCGGTAACCTTGATACTTTTTCTTTCTTTGGTTGAAACGGTCTACAAGAGCAGGGGGATACCCATCGCACCCTGCTCCAACGGGAGGTATGGTGGATACACACGTTAAATACCAGAATGCCGTTGGGTATGAACAATAGGTTGGATGTTAGCCTGTTTTTGAAATAATGCTATAATATATATTATATATAAAATATATATATATATATATATATATATATATATATATATATATATATATATATATATATATATATATATATATATATTATGCAGTATAGCAACTAATGATTTTTTATTGAAAAATCATACACTGTTGTATCAGTGGGACTGTAATGGTTAACATTTCGTGCTCTTTTTTGAAACCCCCTGTTTTTGTGTCTGTTTGTTTGGCCCAGGTCCACCTGTCGCCAATTAATGGGTTGATTTCTTAATTACCGTATTTATCGGCGTATAACACGCACTCTTTTCCCCTTAAAATCAGGGGAAAATCGTGGGTGCGTGTTATACGCTGATCCCCGCTGATTGTGAGCGGAGGAGCGAGCGCCGCCGAGATACATACATAGCCCAGTGTACTCGGCTAGACTCGGCTAGCTCCGCTCACGGTCACGCCCAATTCCGCCCTATGATGGACATAACACAGGGACTGGGCGTGACTATGAGTGGAGCTAGCCGAGTCTAGCCGAGTACACTCGGCTATGTATGTATCTCGGTGGTGTTCTGAAGAGGAGTGTCCCCCCATATTATAGGCTTACCTGTAGCAAAAGTGGATTGTAAGGGTTTACAACCACTTTAAGTGGTACTGCAGCTTAGAAAACGTATTCACCCTTTTGAGAGTAAATACAAGTGGTAGAAAATAATGAGTTCATAGCAGGAGAGATAAGACAAGATATGAACAATAATTGAAGCCTTTTAAAACTCCAAGCACAGACTGTGGGTGGTGTCCTAAATAACCCACCAAACTTTTAGCCCTGGGTCACACTGCTGCGACTTCTCACACAACTCGTTGCAGTGTGGGACACAGAAAGTCACACGACATGCCAAAACACTTTAATTTCAATGGGTGCCATCTTAGATGCTGCAGCTCAAGTTGCAGCAACAAAAAATGAGTTCCTGCACTACTTTTCTATGAGTGACAAAGACTAGAATGTTAAAATCACAAAGGTCGCAAGGAAGTAGTTTGTCTAATCTTTGCAACTTTGGCTGCAACTTCAGAGGGTTTTGTAAGTTCAGTAATGTGGGTCGCACTCTCTGTATTATGATTTGCCAAAGTCACAAAACATCAAAGTAACATGAAAGTCGCATTGAATTTGCATTCAATCGTAAGTTAGGCACAAAATCGCCCTGGAAGTTGCAGGACTTCGGGGTCACAGTAGTGTGAAACTTGCCTTAGAACATTATTCCCACAACATCAATCCATCAGCAGTAGGGCGGATGTATGTACCACCCCCATACATGCTCTATGCATGTGTGCTATGTACACATTTCAGGACTTTTTAACTGGTGTGTTCGGTGAAAATAACGCGCAACCTGGTCAGATTTATGCAAAAACTTTTTTTTTTGTATAGTCTGGTATTATACTGTATATGTACATGGAGTTAACCATAGCACAAGGTATGGTTTCATTTTTACAATAATCAAGCTAAATAAGTTGAACCAGGAAATAAGTGTGTCATCTTTCTGGCAGTGGCAGAAATGTGTGTAAACCACAAAACTGGCTGGACAGAATACACAATGGTTTGGCAGGTAAAGAAATATACATGTATTAAGGACCGAGCCTCTTTGAGATTTGTTGTTTACAAGTTAAAAACAGGGTTTTTTTTTTGCTAGAAAATTACTTAGAACCCTCAAACATTATTCATTTTCTTTCTAACACCCTAGAGAATAAAATGGCGGTTGTTGCAATAATTTCTGTCACACTGTATTCACGCAGCGGTCTTACAAGCGCACCTTTTTTTGCAAAAAATACACTTTTTTGAATTAAAAAATAAGACAGCAGTAAAGTTAACACAATTTTTTTTATATTGTGAAAGATGATGTTACGCCGAGTAAGTTGATACCCAACGTGTCACGCTTCAAAATTGCACCCGCTTGTGGAATGGCGACAAACCTTTACTCTTAAAAATCTCCATAAGCGACTTTTAAAAAATTCTACAAGTTGCACGTTTTAAGTTACAGAGGAGGTCTAGGTCTAGAATTATTGCTCTCCCTTGTAATAGAAAAAAAAACCATGACAGGACCTCTTAAATATGAAATCTGGGACAAAAAGACCTCAGATCTCATATTTACACTAAAATGCAATTAAAAAAAAAAAAAAAATTGTCATTTAAAAAAAAAAGGCCCTTTAAGAGCTATGGGCGGAAGTAACGTTTTGACGTCGCGTCCGCCCTGCAATGTTATGGAGACGAGTGGGGGCCATCTTTTCCCCTCACTCTTCTCCATGCCCAGCAAGGGTGAAGATCCGATCACCTCCGACGCTGCCGGCGGCTCCGGTAAGCGGCGCAGGACATCGGGCCCCTCTCCCGCCACAGATAAAAGTGTTCTGACGGCGAATCTCCCACAGAGACCACTCTTATCGGAAATCGGCCCGCCAGCCGAAGAAGAGGATACCGGGGTTATGGTAGCTAGCTGCTGCCATAACAAAGATATTCCTCTTCAAAATAAGGATGTATATCGGCGTGCAGCGGTCTGGACGTGGTTATAATCTCCATTTAGTGATTTGTCTGGAGTTTCATTTCAACTCTGTAGAGAACACAAATGATATATGTGTTCATAGGTAGCAGCAAAAAAAGAAATCTGTATAGTTATTTTCTTTCCCCAAAAGCTCAAACAATACAGGGGACTCTGTTTTTGAAGAATTGCACCCTTCTTGTGCTTCTACATTTTCTAGATTCTGTAACATATAAAATGGAGGAAACAGGAAACAAGGGAAAAGTCTGGAGTTCAAATGCCTGGAAACAAATAGCGATGAATTGTAATTTCCTAAGGAATTAGGAAACGTTACTATACAGAACATGTGTACAACATGTGCAGGCGCATGGATGGGCAGCCTGTCAAGTCTTGTGTATTGATGAGTGTACACATACTTTTGGATGAAGGATACGGCACAGTATGTTCAGCCAATAGAAAACTGCCTAAACACATTCTGCGCTGCCAGCCTGGCTAAGCGATCCCTCTCACCTCTCAATATGAAGCTTGATTCTATATTTCCTCTTATTTTCCTCATTGTTTTCTCATGTTTTAGCAGAGTGGATTGTCCACGGGAAGCCAACATTACTCTATTTGTATCAGTAAAAACAAGTAACTGGCAAAACACCAACTGTTTTTACATTCACCGTTATCAAAAATCTGAGGAAAAAAAATGGAGTTTGCAAGTTAAATTTTGTGAAATCACCCCTATGCTCTTGGTTGGTGCAAGGTATAGTCAAAGATACTACCCTGTTTCCCCGAAAATAAGACCTAGCGTGATTGTCGGTGATGGCTGCAATATAAGCCCTACCCCCCAAATAAGCCATAGTTAAAGTCCTTGTAGGTCTTATTTTCAGGGTAGGGCTTATTTTCGGGGAAACAGGTTAGGGCTTATTTGGGGGGTAGGGCTTATATTGCAGGCATCACCGACAATTACGCTAGGTCTTATTTTCGGGGAAACAGGGTAGTAAAAACATCCAGAGGGGCTAAAGGCAGTAAATTAGGATTTATTACCTGCACCAGAGATAGCAGAGTGGTTCCTAAAATTGCAGCATGATGGCATTGAGGTCCCTTTCACACAACCATTTCGATAAGGTCCACCTGTCAGTTTTTCAGGCAGACCTGATCAGACAGCCCATTCACCAAGGACCGGCAGATGTAGACAGACTTGTGTCCGCCTACCTCCGATCCCATCCACTAAAAACAAACAGAAGGGGATCTGTTCTCCTCTGTGTATACGAATCAGATCAGAGGGCAGTTAGATGTAAACAGACAGTGGAGTCCGTGTACACCTGGCCACCCATAGAGCAGAGGGGGCTCTGTCCGGGTCTGCTGAGTGGACACAGACATGTCATCCACCTCGGTTCCGATCAGCAAGGGATCATCAGACAGATTATTTGACCTGATTTGCACTTGTTGGGTCATGTGACCTGTACCAACTCTGCATTTAGGGAACAGATGCCAGTCAATCCTTATGCAGAGTAACCTAATATTTAAAGTGTATGTGATATCATGTGGTGCAAAGACCACCTGTCTGAATTTGAAATGGGCAGTCTGGTAGCTGCAAAAAAAGGAAAAGGTTCCCCAAGTGGGGTTTTTAGGCAGCACAAAGAAAGGTGGTAGGCCAATATATGTAAAAATAGATTAATTTTATTATACAAAAATAGCTTCAACACACTGGTTAAAAAATGAGCTCCAATACAGAGTGTTTACAAATCTCATGACACTCAGCACATACAATGTAAGCACGTAATCATAACAACATTGTACATGTATTGACAGTGTTAGAAATGTAGACCTGACGCGTTTCGACCTATAAGTTCCAGGTCTTCTTCAAAGGTCAATCTGCTAAAATTGTACAACAAAGGTGCATATGTCAAAAAAATAATAATTAATTATATAGATTTCAAAACAGGTATACCATATATTGACATGACATAATTACCCAGTGATGAGTGTCCTATGCGAGAAGCTTTCAGTAAAAGAGGTCCCCTTAAAATCAAAAGATTGCCTGTTCACTTTCCCCTAGAGATCCCATGACATCAACGCTGCAGCCTCCAATCCCAGGGGAAGGTCCTTACGTGCTTACATTGTATGTGCTGAGTGTCATGAGATTTGTAAACACTCTGTATTGGAGCTCATTTTTTAACCAGTGTGTTGAAGCTATTTTTGTATAATAAAATTAATCTATTTTTACATATATTGGCCTACCACCTTTCTTTGTGCTGCCTAAAAACCCCACTTGGGGAACCTTTTCCTTTTTTTGTCTTGACCAATAGGGGTGAGCAGCACTCCCTTCCCTTCCTTGTGTCCTTCCTTCAGTCTGGTAGCTGCAACCACTGTCAGTGGTTCCTCCCACCAACTCCCGCATCACCACTGTGTCCTCTGGAGGTCGGCAGGAGGAATCACAGAGCATTGCAGGGACCAAGAGATTTCCACTTGCTGAAGAATTTTCAGTCAAGGAATTATTTGAACTGGAATAGAGTTCTGCCCCAGGGGCAGCAAGAGAGGGGAGTAATATTATTTGTACTTTAATGTGACCCTGTCACCACACCTAAAGGGAAAAATACTACTCACAAACACGTGGAAAAAAGTTTGCAAATACAAACGATCTCCAGATGGCGACAATTGATTGACTGACAGACAGACGCCAGATGGTACACAGGGGGTATCAAGGGCCACTGCCGGCTGACGCGTTTCGAAGGGATACATTCTTCCTCAGAGCCTGGCAGTGTTATCCCCTCCAGCTTCACATATATATACACACACACACATGTACATACACAGCAATGAGCATTTGGGGAGGCTTGTAATTATACTTCACTATACCATAGTAACATCTGACAAAAAAGATCTAAAAATACCGAAGCAGGAGACTATGTGAAAATTAATATTTGTGTCAGTCTCAAAACTTTTGGCCATGGCTGTTCAACTATGTCCTCAACCAAGCAGCAATATTGTGTGTGAAAAAACCCACCTAATAAAGTATAGGTTACCTCCTGCCAGTGTAGCAGAGATATTTACATAGGGGATAACACACTAAGTGAAATAACAACCCACAAAACAGAACATGGCCACAATTACAGGGAAATTCTGTCTTACCTTATCCACGCTGCAGATTTCCAAACGGCACCTATCACAATGGGCATACTCCTGAAGGAGTCTTCAGAGTGTGGGTGCCATAGGAATAGGCCATGGCCCTGTACCTGTATAACACTCTGCCGCTAACTAAACTAAATATTACACCACATGTCAAGGAGAGCACTGAACGCAGGATCCATTGACCGAAGCAAAAATCACAGGCTGGCCCCTCTAATGTGGGCTCCGGTTACACTTTTCAAGATGTACATTAAGGGCAAACGATCCGGAAACTACCAGTGTGCCCTGAGGCGATAAACAGTTGGATCTTGATTGAAGAGTCAGTCGAAGTAGTGATGAAAAAATAAAAAGAATGGTTTATGAAACTTCTCCAAAGGAGAGGTCTAAGAGGGTTATATGAGGGTGCACTGGGGTGTGTGTTTCCATCAAAACTTTTGCTATTGTCTAATCACCTGAAGGTAGTGGCATATAACCCATCGTCTAGGACTACATATCATGTGTTCCGTACTCAGGGCCATCTTTAATATCGATTGGACCCCGGGCAAACATTTTCTTCGGCCCTCCCGAATCAACTATTTGCGGGCAGTGTGGGCTCAAGGGGCAGCTGCTTTGGTTCCCACAACAATGATTGGGCCCGGGACAGCTGCCCCTTTTGCCCTGCGTTAACCGCTTCCCAACCACCTCACGCTGATATACTGCGGCAGAAGGGCACGTACAGGCAGAATCACGTACCTGTACGTTGCCCTTTAAGAGGTTGCTTGAGGGTGTGGGCGCCCGCTGGGAGCTCCGTGAGCGTGATCGCGGGTCCCGCGGACTCAATGTTCGCGGGGATACCCGCGATCGTCTCATGGAGAGGAAGAACGGGGAAATGCTGATGTAAACAAGCATTTCCCTGTTCTGCCTAGTGAAAGGACACTGATCATCGCTCCCTGTAATCGGGAGCGGTGATCAGTGTCGTGTCACACACAGCCCCTCCCCCCCCCACAGTTAGAGTCACTCCCAAGGACACAGTTAACTCGTACAGCGCCACCTAGTGGTTAACCCCTTCACTGCCAGTCACATTTACACAGTAATCAATGCATTTTTAATTGCACTGATCTCTTTATAAAATGTGAATGATCCCAAAATCGTGCCAAAAGTGTCCGATCTGTCCGCCATAATTTCGCAGTCATGATAAAAATCGATGATCACCGCCATTACTAGTAAAAAAAAATGATTAATAAAAATGTCATAAAACTATCCCGTATTTTGTAGATGCTATAACTTTTGCGCAAACCAATCAATAAACGCTTATTGCGTTTTTTTTACCAAAAATATGTAGAAGAATACGCATCAGCCTAAACTGAGGAAAAAAAAATTTTTTTATATTTTTTTGGGGATATTTATTATAGGAAAAAGTAAAAAATAATGCGTTTTTTTCAAAATTGTCACTATTTTTTTGTTTATAGCACAAAAAATAAAAACCACAGAGGTGATCAAATACCACCAAAAGAAAGCTCTATTTGTGAGAAAAAAAAGACGTCAATTTTGTTTGGGAGCCACGTCGCACGACCGCGTAATTGTCAGTTAAAGCGACGCAGTGCCGAATCGCAAAAAGTGCTCTGGTCTTTGGCCAGCCAAATGGTTCTGGGCCTAAGTGGTGAAAGACGACCCTGCTCGTACTGTACTATTAAGATAAAAAGTTTTGGCTGGAGTTAGGCTTCAACATTAAATGATAATCAGGACTGGATTCTATATTCAAACAACCTTTGATGCTCAAAGCAACTCCCCCCCGCTTGGATCATCAATCTTATAAAGCATATTTTCTTGTTTTACTGGTCCTAACCTGGCTTAGAAAATTGTGAATAATGTGTAAATAAATTTAAATGAAATAACTGCTGATAGAAAACAATGCGTAGTCAAATATTATACAGGGAAATGCTGCATCTTTGCCTCCGCTGCCTTAAATACATGAGTATAATTTGTTTTCAGTAAGAGAAAAGCAGAATATATGTACATTATATATATATATATATATTTTAGAATTCTTTTAGGGCTGGCTAGGAGGTATTCCTTTGATGGTGCCCGCTCAGCTAAACATGCATTTTCATTAGGGAGAACCGAGCACTATCTGTAATGAACATATTCCAGCCTCTTCATTCAGTGTGGAAGAATTCTTCCCTGTTTAGGCACAGCAGAATTAGTAGCTATTCTACACCAAAACAACAACAAGTAAAACATTTGCTTTGGCACAGTGCTATGATGAAAATGCCAAATGAACATAATGCTATGTTGCACCAACCAGTTACCAGAATTAAAAGAAATGTACTGAAGCCATCTATAATCGTGCTTGTATTTAACTCCCCAGTGTGTTTATTTATCCATAGCTGGGCACCCCCTATTGGCATCCTCAGTGAACTGCATGCAATTTGTAAATATTTTTAATTCAGATATAGAACAAGAGAACTAAATGAAAAAAGAAAGCAAAGTTGCTGCCCATAGCGAGCAATCATTTTCTGTAGGATAATGAAATAAACTGGCCAGTCACTATGGGTAACAGCTATGCTATGTTCCCATTTTTAACTACAATTTACTACAGCGATGCACTGAGTTGCTTGCAATAAAAGTAGCAAAGGCAGACAGAAGGGGGTACCATTCTCTAGATGAGTAGATTCAAATTGGATTCAGACCTTTGCAATGTGGTATGATGTGCATGTTAATATTCATTAACATGTGCTGCAGTAAGGCCTCATTTACATAGATAGCAGTCTCTACTACCCCTCAGAGAAGCGATCCACGGTGAAACACTTTTCAGAGGGCAGTACAGAGGCGGATTCCAGGTGTTCAAGAGGTAATACGGCTGCCACTTGAATGCATTTTTGTTTTTTTGTTTTTTTTACAGCTGAAGGGAGATTTTGCATTGGTTTGTCAGCTCCCCAACAGTGAACCAAACATTTGACATATTGTTGTGGTACAATTCCATTGACTTCAGTGTGTGGCACCTGTCAAACTCAACATGGCAAGATAAAACTGCTGCAGCCACGGCATGTGTGCAATCCCCTCCAGCTACCATGGAGGGGTTTAGGAGGGTGGGCAGGAAGAAGGAAAAAACGCAGACCCTTATTTTTATTTCCCCCTTTTGCATCCATGTAAATGGGGCCTAAAGGCAGTGCATTTACTCAGTTTAGTTCATTTATTTTGAATACCCCACAAACAAACCCTTTTTGCAGAACTCCACAATGCACAGATAGTTCACATCTTGGCATAGCTCCCAACTGTCCCTGATTTCGAGGGACTGTCCCTGATTTGGAGCAATGTTCCTCTGTCCCTCATCCCCCCTCATTTGTCCCTCATTTTGATCTGATCTATATAGTTGTATATAAAATTCACTTTTTATCTTTCAAAAAGTGTTTCTCAGTGCTAAAGTTTTCATCTAATTTCTAAATTGCTGCATTTGTACATTTTAAAAGCCAATATAAAGGAATAGTAGTGGTAAAAAAAATGCCCTTGTGAATGAAATTAACCTTTTTTTTGGTTAATTCTCCTTTAAGGGGGTGTGGCAGGGGGCGTGTCCTATGCCTACATACATTTGCCAGTAGGAGTCCCTCATTCCCATCTCAAAATGTTGGGAGGTATGTCTTGATGTTGTGGTGCACTAAAATGCAGATTTCATTGTAGTATGTTGGGGATGTGCCCAAATAAATGGTTCTGCGATGTAAAGGCCTGAATACAGCCTAATGCCCTGTACACACTGTCGGACTTTGACGGAAAATGTTTGATCGGAGCTTGTTGTCGGAAATTCTGACCGTGTGTAGGCTCCATCTGACTTTTTTCATCGGAATTTCCGACAAAAGTTTGAGAGCTGGATCTAAAATTTTCCGACAACAAAATCTGTTAGCGTAAATTCCGATCGTGTGTAGACAATTCCGACGCAAGGTGCCACGCATGTTCAGAGTCAAGCAGAAGAGCTGCACTGGCTATAGAACTTAATTTTTCTCGGCTCGTCGTACGTCACCACGTTCTTGACGTTCGGAATTTCCGACCAACTTTGGGTGACTGTGTGTATGCAAGACAAGTTTGAGCCAACATCCGTTGGAAAAAATCTGATGGATTTTGTTGTCGGAATGTGTGATCGTGTGTACAGGGCATAAAACTGCAGACTTTTGGGAGAGCTCAGGGGTCCTCATCAATAAGTATGCAGCAAGCTGACCAAAGACACCTCAGCAATCTCTAAACCTTGCAATAAGAAATAAGATCAGGAAAATCTACATTTATCACATTTTAGATTTGCTTGAATATTTACATGCAGATCTATGAAGTATCATCCAGTTCACGAATCCAGGCAATCGAAATTCATGAACCAAAAGATTCGGACAAATCAAACAATCTGCAGCCTAGTTCACATAATTTATGAATCGATTCACTCATCACAGTCCTAAAGTGGGCCTTTAATGCCCTAAAGCACTTTGCATTGTCTGAACCCTCCCCCTCCACTCCACAATAATTTAAAAAAATTGATGATTTTTAAAACTTTTATTTTTATTATTATTCTAGTATTATTTTCTGGTCCAGCTCACCCTCTACCTCCATTCTCCTATATGTGAAAATGATGTGTACCCCACTCCAGCAGCCTCATGGGATATTCAGATGACGCGTGCTCTAGAGTGAAATGCATAGAGGTCAGGCCTGATGCTTACAATCATAGGAGCCCTATACTATTGCTTGCACAGCTGAGATGCACCACACACATTGCGAGTTTTATACCGGCGTTGGACCGGTTTCTGCTTCCCCCTGAACTGACTTTTTGTGATTTCATGCTGGACTATGTAAGTGCTCTTTTTAAGCAATAAAATATAAAGCGTTATTACACTATATCCTGCCTTCTGTGGCTCTTTGTTGGGGAGCTATTTCACAGACCTACTTGATGCAAGTTGATATATGCAGTGGAGAGATGTTATAAAGGTGAAGACATCTACATTTGAATGCCTGCAAAGTGGATTGGGATCCAGCTTCCTCCATATATGATTGCTTGATTGGAAAGGGATGCATAAAGGAGCTACAGCATTGAACCAAGGAGTCCTTCCCATTAGTGATGCTTTGAGGTCACTGTGTGGCCGAGGCGATCCGGTGAGCACATTTTGTTATCACTTCGGGTGAAGTACTTTAAGTTTACTGAAGCACCTGTGCATTTTATTTTTCACGGTGTTGGGAGCATACACAAAAAGATTTGTTCACATATGCTTATTACGGATTATTATGGACATTTCTGATGGTTTATTTTATTGTGCACTTTATTTATTTAGATACACAGTGTATATTATTAATTTGATATTTGATTTTGGTATTGTTTCCTTTGCGCTCTCTCTCTCTCTCTCTCTCTCTCTCTCTCTCTCTCTCTCTCTATATATATATATATATTGTATTGTTAATAGTTTTCCACTAATTTTAGGTGCAGCTTTGGTATATAATCAACAAATTGTTTTTTTTTCCCTCTCATGGGATATCCATGTTTGATGTCTTATGGGGCAGCAACTTACAGAGTGCGAAAGAAAGAGGGAGGACCTGAAGGTGTGAAACTTAGGGGCCAGCTGTGTGAACCCTGAATAGACAGAAAAGAAGACGAAGAAAGCGTAGGACCTGGCATGCAGTGAGGGATCAGGGGATCACAGCAGTACAATGCTGGGTTCGCTAGGCAGACTATGCTATTTGAGCTCAACCCAGGAGACAAAGTAGAATGGCAATGAAAGCAAAATTGACTCTGTGTGGGGATGGGTTCTTCTTTATTTTACATATTGGTATGGAAATATCAAATCAACACACATTGCAATAGTATATCTCACAAATGCCTACACACACTTTTACTGCAAGCGTTAAAAGTTAGATACTTTGCTTGAGCTGGCTTTTACATAAATTCATGCAAACCTGTATTTGGGCCAGGCTAGGCAAACTAGCGGGTTCATGTAACTTTAGGGACTCTTAGGGCTCAGGATGCACAGAACAGTGGATGCTGATGCACCGCAGTGCACCAAAAAGTACATATTGTGCATTGTGGTGCAATGGGTTTAAAAGAATACTGTGATTTACTATCTGTCCAATGTCTAGATGAATGGTTGTATATCGGTTTGCTTGAAAAATTCTCAATAAAACTTCATGGAACTAAAAGAGTATAGGTCCAGTTTTTGTTCCTTCGCTGTGGCTGGCAGATCCTTCAAAATGATTGGGCTGCTTTAGCACAAGTTAACAAAACAGGCAGATGTAAAGAGGCCCTCATCCAGTATTTCACCAAAAACGTAACTCCTATCGATAGGATGCCTGAAGTAGGACTTGCATCTCAGTGCTGACTTATGGAAAAAGAGGTAAACCAATCACACAGACTATTAAATTAGATTTCGGGGCCATTTTGCCATATTGCAAGGAAGCGCTTTTAAATTGACACTTTTAGAAAATCACCCTGTCCAGAGATTGAAACGGAAAGTTAATTTTTAATATCAATAAATCCAAAAAAAATGGCTTATGTAGCAATTATATTTCCCCAAATCCAATTTTTAGCACATGTAGTATTTCATTGAAGGGACTCTAGGGTAAGGTGAATATGTTACTTCGGCCATTACTGCACTAGTCAAGATTACGAACAGCCATGCAACTTCTGATTTTGCTTACTTACCAATATCAGTTTCCTTATGGTTTTTAATGAACTCAGCAAGCTCAAAATTTCCAGCAATTATAGCAACCTGCAACAGTAAAATATATGATTAACGAAAAGCTTTTTTTTTTTGTTTTATAAAATAAACAGCTTTATTATTTTTATACCAAGCCATATATCCAAATACCATGGGAAGTTTAAAGTGTTGCATATACAGAAAAAGTAGAATACGTTTTTGTTAGCTGGTTAACAATTTATTAACCTCCCTGGCGGTATGATTATTTCGGATTTTAGGTGCTGAAAGCGGTACAATTATTTTGCATGGAAATTTGGCGTTTTATATTGTAGGTCTGTAAATCTTAACAATAACACACTTAAATCTGTCCAAACCAGAGTCTAGTAGATATCCCGGGTATGATAAAGTTTGAAACACAAAAACATAAATTATAATATAATAAATAAAAATAAATAATTAAAAAAAAAAAAAAAAAATAGTAATAAAATAAATTTCCCCACAATTCACTATCGCTCAATTCTGCAAGTGTTCTAATTTACTATCGCTGTTTTCTAGCTGGTCTAAAGCCACTTTTGACGTAAAGGGACACTTTTTGGTTGCTATGGACAATCTCCAGTTTCCAGGCAGAAAGAACAGTGTATATCATGTAAAACTGCATGCAGGGCATGGTACAAAGCACTGGGGACAAAAGGGATGTGAAATCATTTCATACAGTACTGTAATCTGTAAGATTACAGTACTGTATGTGTTATGATTTTTACTTTTTTTTTAATTTGCCGCCAGGCTCCGCCCCCGTGCGTCGCGCCGCTCGCAGGGAACGGAGCCTGGCACGGAGAGGCTTCGGAGGAGGACGGAGCCCTCGGACACTGCGGGGGACATCGCAGGATCCCGGGGACAAGGTAAGTAACGCCGCCCCAGGATCCTGCAATGCGATCCCGAGTGTGGCTCGGGGTTACCGCTAATGGTACTGAATTTTAACCCCGAGCCACACTCGGGAAAACCGCCAGGGAGGTTAAGTATAATAGATGTTTTGATACATTACTTTTATGGTAAAACTGTATACAACGCAAAGGCGGTTTCTATTTCCATGTAATTGCTCCATTTAAGATCCACAGCTCAGGTGGGAGATTCTGTCCACAGGACAACTATTAGTCGTGCACTCCACAAATCTGGTCTTTATGGAAAAGTGGCAAGAAGAAAGCCATTGTTGAAAGAAAGCCATAAGAAGTCCCGTTTACAGTTTGTGAGAAGCCATGTGGAGGACACAGCAAACGTGGAAGAAGATGCTCTGGTCAGATGAGATCAAAAGTGAACTTTTTGACCTAAAAGCAAAACGCTATGTGTGGCAGAAAACTAACACTGCACATCATCCTGAACACACCATCCCCACTGTGAAACATGGTGGTGGCAGCATCATTGTGGGGATGCTTTTCATCAGCAAGGGCAGGGAAGCTGGTCAGAGTTGATGGGAAGATGGATGGAGCCAAATACAGGGCAATCTTAGAAGAAAAGATCCACATTGCAATCGCACGGCGTCCAAGCAATCGGCCACAGGTGTCAATGTTATATCAACGGCACCCTGAAACAGCACGCACAGTGTGATTTCCAGATTTGGAATGCATGAGTGTGAACATGCTATGCGGTTCAGGTGCGGGGGGGGAAAAAAAAAGGCAGGAAACCCATGTGACAACAGCAGAACAACGATTTGAGTCATCTTTTACCTTTGTCACCTACTGTTGCTACGCTCTACTGTGCTGGCAGCCGGAAGACATAGCTGAATGAAGAAAATTAAGGGCACATACTTAGGGTTGTCACCTGTCAAGGAGAGTTCGGGTTTGGAATCAGGCATCCGGGTTTCAGACTGCCTGAAACCCGGACACATTATTTAGACTGGACTATGGCTTCCCAGCAAGGTTGCTGGATGCAGTTGTCTAAGCTGAGAGTGTGTTACTCTTTCACAACACCTAAAGCCAGCATTAACAAACCCCGCCCCCCCAAACACACACACACACACAGACGGGAGAGGAGAGAGGGCTCAATCTGCACCTCTTCCCCCCCACCCCTACTGCTCTGTGGCACACTCCAAATTTCCTGCCCCAACTTTCCTTTTCTGAGGCATAGCGCTGGGGATTGAAGTCCAACAGCCTCAGATACATCTAGATGAGAGGCGCTGACTGCCAAGGAGCGAGTGAGCTCACCACCTATCCCTGTCTGTGACTGAAGTCTCCCCTCTTCTCTCTCCTGCCTCTGAGTAAGTACACTAAGGCAAATCAGGGTTCTCAGAGCACCCCTTACATCAGAGTTCCCCTTTACACCAGAGGCCACAGTGTTTCCCCCTACATCAGAGTCTTCTCCATACATCAGAGTTATCAGTGTTCCCCCATAAATCAAGGTTCGTAGAGCATCCCTTATATTATAGGCCCCTGGAGATCTCCCTTACATCAGAGTCTGCAGAGTCCCCTTCTTACAGTGAAAGGGAACTCTGTGAGTTCAGATGTAAAAGGGGAACTCTGTGGATCCAGATGTAAAGGGTGACTCTTGTTATTAACTTCATAGATTAGAAATGTTATTTAATAGCAAAATATATGTACAGTTTATACTATAAAAAAAAATTCTGTGCGCCGCTAAAGTGTTCGGGTTTGACTGGAAGAAAAGGTGGCAACCCTACACATACTGTAGAATATTTATGTACAGGTAAGTGAATTCATTTTTTGATTCGTAACAAGTTAATCTGTTGTTTTTTCTTTCCACAGTTACAATGATAACTGTATATGATGGCAACCATGTTTGCTCTATTTATGTGCATGAAGGCTCTTTTCTGCTTGGTAGTGCAGCTAAATGAATCCGGATTCTAATTATCTCAAAGCAAGAAAGACATACAGGTTACCACTAGAGGGAGCATTTGGAGATCTGTATAAGAAATGTATTACGAGTGAAAAAAAAAATTCACAGCAGATATAATAAATTACTTTAAAACTTCACACCAATAACCTAAACAGAGTCTACCTATAACTAAAGTACTATGTTTTTTTTTTCCTTGCAAAATAAGCAACAACAAAAAAAAAAACCCTGGGGGTCCTGATAATTGTTATGGTAAAGCATCATTACATGTGCAAACACACACATGTATTTTCCAGCCGAGCCTTCATTGAATTGTCACTGGTATTATACATTGACAAATACACAGTTCATAATACTAATCAGACATATTTTGTCAACTTGACAGTGAATCCTTGTTGGTTTCCATTCAGCCCTGTAAATGATTTGATATTCACATGACATTTTCCCATTGTGACGGCCCACAAGTGCTAATCAAGGCTTCAAGTTAAAAAAAAAAACACTCTGGCAGAAAGCATTGAATCGGGGGATAATGAGCTCCCTCAATGAACCACAGCCTGCAACATCAGAGAATGGCCTGACAGCGTTAAATGTTGAAATGTTTGTTTTATTTCCTAACATCTGCTTGGATCGCTAACTCTCAGTTCTATTTAGCTGGTTCAGTGACATTTATTCCTTCTGCAAACTCCATGATGTGCTCCATGATGTGCTCCATGATGTGCTCCATGATGTGCTCCATGAAATTCTTTGCATACAGGTCATATACATTGGTGTCTTGTGTTTGGTGACACAAATAGTATATACCAGCTAGAACCCTCTCCACCTGTGGATATATCTCCACTCCTCTGCACCCTTCTCCAACTTTGTAACCAATCTTTATCTTACCAAGATTCTCTTCAACTGTGCAACCCATCTCCACTTCACTGCAGGCCTCCTAAACTATTCACCCCTTTTCAATTGTGCAGCCACTCAACACTCTATATCTGTGCAACCCCACTCAACTTCTTTGCAACGTTCTTCAACTGCATAACCATCTCTCCCCCGTTTCCAACTGTGGAACCCTTCTGCGTCTCTCCATCGGTTCCTACAACACCCAACCCTCCCCGTCTCTGCACCATATGGTTAAATGCTTACTCCCACCAAACCTTTGCTCCTTATTTCCTTTCACCCATTCTTCACCACCAGTGGCGGCTGGTGCTCAAAATTTTTGCGGGGGGCGCAAACAAACTGAAAAATACTGAAACCAACCCCCCCCGTTAATTGCAGCCTCACTGTGCCCATCAAATGCAGCCTCACTGTGCCCATCAAATGCAGCCTCACTGTGCCCATCAATGCAGCCACTTGCGCCCATCATATGCAGCCACTTGTGCCCATTATATGCAGCCACTTGTGACCACCGACCCCCCACCCACTCGCGGGGCTCGCGGCTCTGGCAGCATCCCCAACCCACCCCCACCCACGGGCGGCTCTGACAGACCCCCTGGCACTTACTGCCGGGCAGCAGCTCCTCTCAGTCCACCAGAGCGGTGGCAACCTCGGCTTCAGCGTGTGTCTCCTCCGCTTCTCTTCCTAAGCGCCAGGCATCCAATAGGGTGGTCTGGCGTTTGGCCAATCAGGAAACAGGTCTGACGCCCTGCCTCCTGATTGGCAGGGAGGAAGGTTAGTGTGAAAATAGCGAAAATTAATTTGCTATCGTCACACAATTGGGTGGGATCAGGGCGCACTCTCTGCGCCCCGAGCCCACCCTATTTTGAAACCTAATAGAGCCTCTGGCTCTAATCAGGTGCTTCAAAAAGTACCAACCTCTCCCGCCCCCAGGAAACCATGCATCCAGCGTCCTAAAAGAGGCCGAGCGCATGGATGGGGGGGATGGCGCCCATGCGCCCACAGTACACGGTTCACCACTGCCTCCACTCCAGCCCTAACCATAGTACCTTGCTGCCTGCAAGCAGTGATTCCTGTACTGACTCCACTCCTTGAAACCCCTCTGCACAGCACCTCTGTAGTTCAGAGGGCAGGCTCTGTGACTTCTGTGACACAGTGGCGCCTATCAACAAGGCAAAGTGAATACATGTCACAGTATTCAAAGAAGTAAATGTGTGGAGCACTTCATAAAGTACATTTGTAAACTTAAAGTTTGTCCAGATTATTAAGAGTTGGCTAGAAATAATTGAAAACACACTATCAAAATGAATATCTGATTTTACATTTTGACCGTAGATACCCTTTATGTGATAAAGTGGGAGGGGGTTGAGATGGGTTCTTGCCATCTGAATCTCTGCAATGCAGAATCTCTGCAACACAGCTTAATACTTTATCGATAACATGAAGAATTTACTACATGGACTAGAAAATGAACCATACAGTAAACTTCTATGGACTAAACAAAATGCAATACAGTGTCCTATAGAGGAAGAAAAGTGGATATCCCCTGTGCTGTTACACTTGTTGTATGAGAGTATAATACATTGCATAGTCATGGTTTATGTTCATATTACTGTGAACTGAGGATTTATATAGTTAATTCCCTAAGTCATTGTTATAGACCTCTGTACAGTTGGTTAATATATTGCCACCTTGTGGTTGTTTTGGTTATTGCACCACCTTTTTTCGGTGTTCCCTCCCATTTTTTGTGATGTATTTCCTATTCCTTCACACGGTCTTGTTGGGATAAAGATGGCCACTTCTCTCTAAGGCCTCATGTAATTTGCTTGCATCCATTTCCATGTTTTGACTTGCAAAAACCGTCTTTTCAATCATCTGCCACATCCTGTTGTCTGCTGTAACCTGCTGCATTCAATAAAGATCTTCTTGGGTGAGAAAAGCTATCTGATAAAGACTGGCCGCCCCCCCTAATCTACATGCAGGGCGCCAGATGCATGAGTTTCAATGGGTTTTATTTTTTTTGAAGCACATGATTACATCCTGAGGATCCAACTAGCTTCAACAAGGGGTGGGCTCGGGGGGTTTGTGGCATCATAGTTTGTTTGCCGCCGCCCCCCCCCCACCCCCAAAAAAAATGGAACACCAGCCGCCACCGCTTTCCGCAGTGATTGTATCTGCTTATACAGTCCAGGCATAGAGGTCTCAGCAAGGGAGAAGTCACTAATAAAACGGTTGGAGTCAGAAAATCCCCACTTTATCACTCCAAAAAATGAACCAAACTAATGAGCAAAAATTACCTATATTGTGGAGTATCTGTCCTTAGATGTTTTGGTTGCATTAGATTACTAGTCCAGATTTTTTACTTCATTTTCACCTGGTTATCCTTGCCACTTACACACTTCATGTCCTAGCCTAGGTTGCTCACTCCTGATATGGTGGGATGGGGCATATGTCCCTGTCTGCAGTAATCTTGGTACTACAAATCTGTTACAACGGACTTTCTGTATTGTCATGAGACGCGGCAAAAATCCTAAAGTTGATGTGTTTCAGAATATTTTATCTGAATCATAACCAAATAAGTAAAAGAGGCTCTCAGATTCTGATATTAAAGTGGGCGTAAACTCCCACGTATGAGGTTTATCTATAGGTAAGCCTTTAATAAGGCTTACCTATAGGGTACAGTAAATATCTCCTAGACGTGCATTGTTTAGGGGATATTTACTTTAGATGCAGCCGGTGACGTCACCGGCGCATGTGCTCTGAAGGAACGGCATACCCGTAGCGTAAACAGTTACGTCATCGCAGGCTCGGCCATTCATATCGCCGAAGCCCAGTGCTGATGGAAGCGCCTTCAGCTGTGACATTGGGGGGCTTTGTTTTCAGGCAAGTCTGACATAATTATAAATGAAACTGCCCAGGGCCCAATTTTTTTTCTACTTTGATGCGGTTTACTATCGCTTTAACGACACAAAAAGGGACTGAGTGGACTGTATGCTAAACCCTGAGCAGATAGGATGTGTTCCCTCTATGCCTTTCAAGGCTTCATTTTCAGTTTTGACCTTTAAATGCTCATGGGACGAAACAGTAATTTCAGAAAGTCAGAAAAATGACACAAAGATATGTCCTTAAGTGATGTATTACCCTAACCATATACTATACTACAGCAGCCAAGGGCAGGTGAGAAATGCTGACATAAGTCACATAAATAGTCAATCATATGGCTCCAAGAAGTCCTGTTCTTTCCAACAAAGCTGCAATGTCTTCTAATTGATGTATTGCTGCAGTTGCAAAATGCCTCCGTCACAAAAAGCACACATGGTACAAGCTTGATGCTAAAACCTTCAACACAAGGTGGAGATCTTTTTTCAGCCATATAAGTGTTTCCCAGATCTGATTGGACTCAACTGAAAATAATTCACTTTTTATTAAGTAAAGTTCCTAATCTCAGTGTGTAAGTTTTGTGAACCGAACATTCAGTGTGTAGAGAAAGTGGAGTTCCTACATTCTGTCCACCAGTTTTTACATCTGCCTCTTGGTGGGCAAACGAACTCCTGTCAGTCCACAAAATCTGTTCAATCTTTCAAGGATGCCAGCTAGGGGAACTGCCATCAGATCCTTGTATATTTTAAGAAAAGAATGTCTATGGGCGAACTGCTATCAGCTCTTTGTATACCTTAGTAAGGAATGTGTATGGGGGAACTGCCATCAGCTCCTTCTATATCTTAGGAATGAACTTCTATAGGGGAACTGCCATTAGTTCCTTGTATATCTTAAGAGGGAACTTCTATGGGAGAACTGCCATTAACTCCTTGTTTATCTTAGGATGGAATATCTATGGGGGAACTGTCATTAACTCCTCATAAATCTTAGGAAGGAACTTCTATGGGGGAACTGCCATCAGTTACTTGTATATCTTAGAAATGAACCTCTATGGGGGAACTGCCATCAGTTACTTGTATATCTTAGAAAGGAACCTCTATGGGGGAACTGCCATCAGCTTCCTGTGCATCTTAGGAAGGTACTTCTATGAGGGAACTGCCATTAGCACCTTGTATATCATAGGAAGGAACTTCTATGGAGAACTCTCATTAGCTCCTGGTACTGCCATCAGCTCCTTGTATACCTTAGGAAGGTACTTCTATGGGGTTACTGCCATTAGCACCTTGTATATCATAGGAAGGAACTTCTATGGGGGAACTGCCATTAGCTCCTGGTACTGCCATCAGCTCCTTGTATATCTTAGGAAGGTACTTCTATGGGGTTACTGCCATTAGCACCTTGTATATCATAGGAAGGAACTTCTATGGGGGAACTGCCATTAGCTCCTGGTACTGCCATCAGCTCCTTGTATACCTTAGGAAGGTACTTCTATGGGGTTACTGCCATTAGCACCTTGTATATCATAGGAAGGAACTTCTATGGGGGAACTGCCATTAGCTCCTGGTACTGCCATCAGCTCCTTGTATATCTTAGGAAGGTACTTCTATGGGGTTACTGCCATTAGCACCTTGTATATCATAGGAAGGAACTTCTATGGGGGAACTGCCATTAGCTCCTGGTACTGCCATCAGCTCCTTGTATATCTTAGGAAGGTACTTCTATGGAATTACTGCCATTAGCTCCCTGTATACCTACTTCTATGGAGTTACTGCCATTAGCTCCCTGTATATCATAGGAAGGAACTTCTATGGGGAACTGCCATTAGCTCCTGGTACTGCCACCAGCTCCTTGTATATCTTAGAAAGGAATTTCTATGGGGGAACTGTCATCAGCTCCTTGGAAATCTTAAGAAGGAACTGCTACGGGGGAACTGCTATCAGCTCCTTGTGTATCCTAGTAACTTCCGCAGTTACAGCTTTACGCATGAAAACCCAGTCCCACCTACCTGCAGAAGTCATTATAACAGGGTCTTACTCTCCATGTTTGGTCTTCTAATTATTTTATATCATTGAGAGCGACGCAGGGGGAGTGAGTCCACTGAATTCGAGGTAGAGACCACTGTGAGGAGATCACTGTTGGGGTCCCTAAGAAATAAAAAGGAACCAGTGGCCAAGATTTACTAAAACTGGTGCAGCTCTGCATAGTAACCAATCAGCTTCTAACTTCAGCTTGTTCAATTAAGCTTTGACAATAAAACCTGGTAGCTGACTGGTTACTATGCACAGCTATACCAGATTCTGTGTGCACCAGTTTTAGTAAAACTCCCCCAACGTGTCACTCAACCTACCAGCTTCTATGCACGATTTAAATAATCTATTTTAGGTGACCTCAGACCAACACACGTAAGCCCTGCAAGAATGGCTAATTTCGGTCTATGTGCGTGTAAAAGTTGTCATTTTTTTCCTGATTGCTATCACACTGACCACAGCAAGAAAAACTGCCCCAAACATAACATTCCACAGTTTCCTCAGAAAAACAAAATGATTCTTAGAACCAGCAGGTCATTTTTTTTATTAGACCTGCATCTGACTTGCAGCTCTATGCTGAAAATAAGAAAAGAAAAATCAGTTTCAACTGCAGCCCACACATTGCGTAACTCTCAGCACACATGAAGCGAAGCGCAAGAATGCAGGAATGAGAAATAAGACTGCGGAACCCAATAGTATAAACCCTGCTTCTTAATACAAGCAGAGGAAGCTTTCACTTAATTACCTCTTAATTTGTTAAGTGTATCGTGGACGAAGCACTTCTAAATTAATTTAAGAATCAGAATTCTGCAATCACAAGTAATAAATTAGCGCCAAACTGCTACAACAGAGAACAACCCTGGAAATAATTTGTTAGAGGCAGCTGTGAAAACGGGCAGAGGGGTCCTGCTGCCGCTTGGATTGACAGGATAACACACTGACACATACAGAATTCAAGCAGCAGCGTAATTACCTTCAGCTCTTCTCCCAGTCCTGGCTGATAGTGCTCATCTCATCCCTGACTATTCCCTGCCTCCGGTATCCTCCTCCGAAATATATGCTTGAGCTTGCTCCTGCTGCTATTGAGTGATTTGCCAATAATGGCCTGCTTACTTATTAAAAAAAAGTCTCTTAGCAACCATTTCTTAGATCTTAATGTGTAGCAGCTCCAAATATGAATCATTATTCCATCTGTGCTTTGACAGTGAGAAGACAATGATCTTAAAATAGTTCCTACATGTCAGGTGTGGTCACTTTTGTCAGTGATATCCGAGCAAGAGAACCTGTCTCGCATGGGAGATGATGGAATGGAGAGACGATGATGGAGATGATGGAATGGGTTGGTCTTGCGGTTTTGTGGAGCACACTACAACACGGCAAAATTAGTTTTTTTCTTTTTTTTTAAATTCACGCTGCCATTGCTAAGTATTCAGCAGAGACAATCAGCAGCTTTTCTTACAATCTCTAAAGCCTTTGCAGAAAACACCACAGTCCAGGATCACCGCATAGCTCCCAAATGTCCCTGATTTCGAGGGACTGTCCCTGATTTAGGGCAATGCCCCTCTGTCCCTCATTCCTCCTCATTTGTCCCTCATTTTGGTCTGATCTACATAGTTGTGTATAAAATGCACTTTTTATCTATCAAAAAGTGTTTTCCAGCACTAAACCTTTCATCTGATTTCTAAATTGCTGCATTTGTAAATTCCAAAAGCCAATATAAAGGAATAGTAGTGGTAAAAAAGCACTTGTAAGTTTAACCAATCTTGGATTTTTTTTTGTACAATTCTCCTTTAAGGGGGCGTGGCAGGGGGTGTGTCCTATGCCTGCATACTTTTGCGGATAGGTGTCCCTCATTTCGGTCTCAGAAAGTTGGGAGGTATGTCACTGCATTGTATTGTGACTGGACCCTGCACGGCTATGCCCATGTCAAAAATGGTATTACATTACAACAGCACTCTGGACCTTGAAAGGCTTCGTAAAAACATTCTACTTTGTCATATTAGTGAACTGATGCATGTCTCCTTGTCTCCTTTGCTTGACAGATCCCCTTTAAAGGTGGTGATATGAGAAAAAAAAGGTGGGGGCTGCCATTCTGTTTGTGGCCTGAATGCAATGCTGGTTCTCTGGCTTCAGTGCTTTGGCTTCACTGAACCAAAACAGGCTGCATGCTTGTTCCAGATCTGTGAATATACTAAACCCTACAACTGGGAACTAGTATTTTCAAACGGAGGTCAGCAAGAGAAGCTGTAACTGCCCTTGTTGGGCAATCATTGATCCTAAAGCAGAAACCACAGTAACGTCTTGGGTTAGGTTGCTTCCCTCAATCACTCTGACCCAGTCTTTAATGGCCTAGAATCTCACTGTTATATTGTCATCTGCTTTCTTTACACTACCTCTCTTGAACCCTGGAACGCTTGTCAGACAAGTTAATATTCTATACTTACACAAATACACATATAAGAACTACTTCTGCCACATCACCTCTGTGCCATATTTGGACCCCTCTTCATCCCAATCTCTCCTACCCAATGCTGGATTTATAAGGGGGCAAAAAGAGCAATTGCCCTGAGCCCCCCTGACAGAGGGGGCACCATACTTCCTTTTAAAAAAAAATTTTAATAATTAATAAATTAGTTTTATTATTAAAAAAAAATTAAAGCGCGTGTGAGTGTCAGGATACAGAACAGTTAAAGTGATTGTAAAGTCTCATTTTTTTTTAAATAAAAAACAACAAACATGTTATACTTACCTGCTCTGTTGCAGTGGATTTGCACAGAGCAGCCCGGATCCTCCTCTTCTCAGGTCCCTCTTCTGTGCTCCTGGCCCCTCCCTCCTGTTGAGTGCCCCCACAGCAAACAGCTTTCTCTGGGGGCACCCAAGCCAAGCTGCAGCTCCGTGTGTCCATTCAGACATGGTACGTCGGTGCAACCACCCCCCCTCTCCTGATTGGCTAATTGACAGCAGCGGGAGCCAATGGCACTGCTGCTGTGTCTCAGCCAATCAGGAGGGAGAGTTCTGGACAGGCAAGACACTCAAGGACATCGCTGGACAGAGATGGGGCTCAGGTAAGTATTAAGGGGGGCTGCTGCACACAGAAGGCTTTTCATCTTAATGCACAGAATGCATTAAGATAAGAAACCTTGTGACTTTACAACCCCTTTATGCCTGATTTCAGAGGCAGAGAGAGAGATGAGGGCTTCTGGTAGATGTTTTACATTTCAACTTACTATTTGAGAGGTTTGTCTTAACATGACTGTGTCAAGGGAATTTATTGCCTTGTTTATGAGTGACAAGTTAGTTGGACAAGGAAAAAGTTAGAAAAATGTGCCAGACTACAGCCCTGACATTGGTTGAACTGGATGGACTTGTGTCTTTTTTCAACCAGACTAACTATGTAACTATGTAATTTATCGCAGTGAGAAACATGAGAGAGAAGCTCAACTCCCCGGCTTGACACTGACTAGGTCAAGGGGTAAATTCAACACTCCACAATCTCCAATATGGTAAAACTTTGTTAGCAAATTTTACCTGAAATGACAAGATTGGTCGAATTCAGGATAGGCGTGGCACTGGATCAGAATTTGGGCAGAATGACATAGCAGAGTGTCGGCAGAGAGTAGAAGACCTTCCTTCCTTTGGCGTCTTGCACTGAGTGTAGTAGGGACGTCGACTCCTAACCAGTGAGTTTTTACTGTGTCCTGAATCCTGTCATATAATTTAATTTCTTTGTTGAGGCCCCCCCAAAGTCTAAATCTAGCACTGCTCTTACCCCAGCTTCAGCTTTTCCTGTCCAACCCCTATCAAACTACTTTAAAAAGAAAGCACATCAAAGATCAAAGGGTTGGGATTTTAATTAAAAGGTGCAAAGATACAACAACAGAAGTAGAAAAATATACAAATTTATTTAGAGAGCATTAAAAATGATATAAAGACATAAAAATGTCCGATATGATCATACAATACATAGACAGATGCAGACTGATTAGATCTCTACATGTTTCGCCATACCGATGGCTTCTTCAGGAGAATTATTATCAGGCACTGTACATATGATCACTAAAGAGTCAAAAAATAGAAAAGATTTCTATCAGTGCCTGTTAATAATTCTCCTGAAGAAGCCATTGGTATGGCGAAACATGTAAAGATCCAATCAGTCTGCATCTGTCTATGTATTGTATGATCATATCTGACATTTTTATGTCTTTATATAGTTTTTAATGCTCTCTAAATAAATTTGTTTATTTTTCTACTTCTGTTGTTGTATCTTTGCACCTTTAAAATCCCAACCATTTGATCTTTGATGTGCTATGCTTATATAAGGGATGGGGTGCTAAATAATTTTCAGATGCCCAGCAAAAAATCTTTCTACTTTAAAAAGAAATCTTTTCTGAGAGTAACATATAGAAAGGTACTAATGGCATCCATCTGACAATCTGCCTTGCTGTCAAACTAACCCAGTGTCTTCAGTATATTCCAGGGACCCAGAACAAACATACAACAAGCTTAGGCAGAAAATCTAAGATTCCCCTCTTCCTAAAACTCCTTCTCCTAGGACTAACCCCACCAATCAAGCGGTTTGTATAGTCCATCAAAATGTATCTCTTCAAAGCTGGCTCTCCAGCTATATCTGTAAGCCTTTTCCCCTTACCTTGAAAGATAAGTTCCTATTTCTACTTCCGAAAGTGGCCATACGCATAGGGGACTATTTATAAATGTTTTCACATGAGATTCACACAACTTTTACCCAATCCAATTAGAAAAAGTGTGAGCGGGCACTCTTGCAAAGATCTAAGCTCAGGGGTGGCATCGGACTCCCAGACTCCGCCTTATATTGTATAGCAGTACATAAGGAAAGAGTGGTCAACTGGTGCACAAACTTTGAGTGTCTTTGGAACAAGAATCAGTGACTGCACCCTAGGGCATGTATCCCCAGTATGTGGAAACAACAAACCCCACCCCTTATAACACAGCGGTTTGCCAGGGTGAACGATATCCAACGGATGGAACACCTCACTGCAGTCCTCAGGGATAAGACAGAGGAACACAACAAGCACTGGCTGCATTGGGACATGTTTCATTATTCGGATGAATGTTTAACATTTTCTTAACTATCTGAAGGTACTTAGTTCTGGAAGCTCGGTTCCTATTACTGTCAACCCCTACAGAAGCCCCCCCCCCCCTTTTTTTCCCCTTCCCAACCTCCCCTTTTCTTGTTCTTCTTTTTCTTGTTCTTCTCTTCTTCTTCCTTCCCCCCTCTTTGGACACTAAATGTGTCCACCTTTCTCCTTTTTAACAAAAAACACCCAAAAATGCCTTTCGGTATGCGCCAACCACACGGTACGCCATGTTCTTTTTGTTTTTTGGCGGTGCGGGATGCTCCCATCTTGAAGGGGGGCACCACTGCACCACTTGCCACTACTTTACAACTGATGCGTGCCTATAAGTGATCTGATCCTCTTAGTGTGTACATGGGAGCCATGTTCCTACAACTAATTATCTACACGTGGTTATATATTACTTAGTATTGAATAAGACCCTGACTTGTTAGACACCAAAGTGACAGAATGTATATAGTTTGATTTATGTGATTTCCAATTCCATCTGGTCACTGCTGACATTTTTTGTTGGGACTGTGCTGTCATGTCATACTACTGTGTTCTGTTGCATACCTTTAAAGAATTCAAAAAAAAAAAAAAAGAAAAAGTGTGACTATTAGGTAAAAATTGTGTAGATCTTGATAGATAGACCCCATACATTTCTGAGACTGATCTAGGTCCGTACAATTGCAAACAAGCGATCCATTCAAATTAAGTGATGCAACACACACAGTACTGTTTTGCAGCACAATTATCAGTTGAAATTATGACGGACGATTCATATACGTAAATGATCGGTTAAAAACAATTGTTTATTTAATCTGCACACAGATAGTTCACCAAGCATTTAAAAGCTATTGGCACAATTCCACCATTGCCGAATATTGTCTAAATTAATCGATAGTTCTTTGAATTGATTGAACTGAGCATATCTAGTTTGTGATTCTAGTTGCAATGAATATTCTACTGAATGATAATATCGATATGTCAAAAGTGAGGGGCCACCATTATATTGTAAGCTTGTATAGTCAGGGGTCTATTACCTTCCTAGGTTTTTCATCTATATATGATTGTGTGGAATTTGTAAGCTACTCTTTATTATTTGATGCACAGCACTGTGTATTATGCTAATGCTTATAAATGAAGAATAACAGCAGCAGAGAATGCTTAAGGTCATGTATTTGCCATTCCATTAACCTTACAGAATGAGAGGACAGGAAAACGTATTCCTTGAAAAGCACACGGACTCCCCAAGTCACATGTCTAATGAATAAATACACTTTCCCTGGGAATACACTATGAATGAAAGGAGGATTGCTTTGCTAGACTAGTTTGATTCATTGATGCCAGTCCACTCTGTGATAAAGTATGCATTTATCTTTTAGAATTCAGGTGTTATGGATGGGCTTATGTCAGAGCAAGCTTTTTATTATTCCACAGCGTGCTCTTGTCTGCTAATAGCTGCCTTTAATGTACACTTATTCCAAAACACACTTGAGCCTTGGAGAGGTGCTCTTGATCCAGTGTTGAGAGCAGATAGAGAATTTTTTTATCATTAGAAGCACAAATTTCAATGTGCAGATGTTACTTAAAGACTATTTGATATATACATCAGAATTGTAACCACCAAGTGCTGACAGGTACTGGATACGGGGGCATTTGATCAAAATAAAGTGTAAGTGCTAATCTACCAAACTCACTGACCATGGTCGGCTTACCTTTAGTAATTGCCCTTGCCTCAATGGAAACTGGGCACCTATGGTACATTGTCGACAAAGGACTAAGTATTCCTTACAAACAGGCTGGGGATATTGTGAAAATCTGACGCCTTTAGTTTATTATTAAAATAAAAATCACTATGTTAAGTAGAGCTGTCCCTCTTCACTGTGTCATCCGAAGTAGCACTGAGCACCGACCACCTGCATTAGGAGCTAAGCACCTCCTGCCGGTGTTGAGTGCAGGCCACATGTGATGATCATCTCCTCCCAGCACAGGTATTACCAGGTAACTAAACACCCCAAAAAATGTAAGTATTGAAGCTTAGATACAGCGGCTGCATTAAAATTTTCTTTAAGGTTAAGAACTAGAGATGGGCTTGGGCGTGTTCGAAAATGCCCCGTGCCCGATCCCGCCAGGAAGCCATCACTGCACACAGCTAATCACAGGCAGTGAGACATTTCCCGATCTGTGCATCTGCAAACCGGGAAACATCTCACTGCCTGTGATTAGCCGTGTGCAGTGTTGGCTTCCTGGTGGGATCGGGCATGTGGGATTTTGAACATGCCTGAGCCCATCTCTACTAAGAACATTTTAAAGAAAGTACTAGTTGACCCTTCCAGAACTGCAGCTGGAACTTGAAGCAAAAACCCCAAAAATGTAATCTTTCTTGTGTAAACTACTAATTCCATCACCCCACATGTGATGGAGATGAAGAGGGGAAGACATATTTGTGGTCCAGTCTGGACGACAACCATGACTCTCTATATAAAAACAGTGGAGTGAGTGGGAGTAGCCATTTTAGGAAAGGAACTGTGTTATTTGCAGGATTACCATGTGCAAACAAAGTGGACACTGCCTGAAAAAAAATAGAAAAAAAAAACAATCCACACACCACATCTAAGGACTGGTAAGCTGCAGTATATTACATTTTTGTTTTAAAGTTTAGATGCATTTAACGAAAGGGGAAGGGTGTAGATTTCCTTTTTATTTTTATTTTTTAATCAATCACAATGCTACACCCTTTAGTTAAAAAACAGGTCAGAAGTTATGGCATCCATTATTTTGACTTGCACCAAAAAAGCCAAATTCAAGCAGGACTGATCTCAATGCAGCCTATCTGTGTAGTGTGGTGAAATAGGAAGACTGAATCCACATGTCCCAGTTCTGGATTGTCTTTGGAAAAACAACAGTGTTTTTTATTTTTTAATCAACCTAATTGTTGTCTGCCAGTACAGTTCTGGGCTGTAGTGAGCTGCCCCCTTGACATTGGGTCACCCCTTGATCCAGCCCAATAAGTACTGTAGACTTAACCCTAAGGCACCTAGAGAGGACTCACAGTACCAAGTTTTACAGGCATATGCCTGTATTACAAAACAATGCTGCCCTGGGCATACATAATGTGCTAGAGTCCTGAACAATTCTGTATCTATTTAAAAAAAAAAAAAAAAAATGCTGCATGTGTAATATATTACCGCTACAGAGAAGTAGCCAAAGTAAAGCTTCACTAGGGTATAATTATTTGACAATCATTATGCTGATAAGCTGACAATATAAACTTATGCCAAAGCACAAACGACATCAATGCTTTATTGATTGTACCACTAAGGACAAAACAATGAGATGAAAGTAAGCACTAGATAAGCAACTTCTGTTAACACTTTCATACTGCGCCAACCGTGCATTCTTCCAAATCATCACCGCTATACACTGCTACCATGGAAACGGCGCCCTAATGTTTTACCATTTTAAAGTGCAGTGGGTATTTCCATATTTTCATTTCTAGCACAAAGTAAAAAATATACCACATTTGTGCATATTAAGATAGCAGGCAGTGTCACGTATATCATTCTCATATACAGCACAGGCATAGCCTAAATTTACAAAGCCATGTACTCTAATCTACACGCAGCTGTTTTAAGCTTTTCGCCTGTCATCAGTGCAAAGACTGGTAATAATGGATTTTAAGAAATAAAGCTTAGGGAGTAGAAGAATTAAGATTTTGGTTTGCATGTAAAATACTTTTTTGAACATGAGGGGTGGACAACACTGCAACAAACAAGCATAAATACCCCAAAACAAATTGGGTGGGTGGGGGGGTTGGTATGGGTTTGCACTGCAAGGTCATCTGCGAGTCCTATCGCCCAAAACTGGCACGTTCAGAGGAGTAAACATCTACCTGGTACAACCTACGTGTGAGGAGAAGACCAGGTAGAAGTCGTACAAACTTGAACAGAAGCAGGATGCTGAAAAGCCCAGGGGAGGGCCAACACTCCTGGTAGAATCGGCCTTGACCGGGAAAGGAGGGAACATGCCCTAAAAGTGATAATGAAATGGAGTATAGACAGCGCCTGCTCCTCCTAGTTGCTAATATGTTCTATGGCTATATTGTTTTGAATTCTTTAACCTTGGATGATGAATGTGACATGTGACTATTTAACAATAACATTAATGCGTTGCATGCTTAAACCGAGTGAACCAAATACAATTTGAGTATTAATTGATTAATAGTACATCAATATAATAAAGTGACGATAGTTTAAAGTGCATATAGTGATAATTGGTGCAAAACAGAGTCTTTTCTTAGTGCAGAAAGTACTAAGTGCACCGTGTCCACTCGGTGTCAATACGGCCACCTCCCAGGCGTCACTGTAAGACCATCGGCCCAGCTTGTGTGGAGACGTGATTACTGTTCAGCATATAGCGTGTCTTCCACTCTCAAAAGACTCCGTTTTGGACCAAATATCACTATATGCACTTTAAACTATTGACACTTCATTATATTGAGGTACTATTAATCTAACTCATATTGTATTTGGTTCACTCAGTATAAGCATGCAAGGCATTAATGTTATTGTTATATAGTCACATTCATCATCTAAGGTTAGAGAATTCAAAAGAGTATAGCCTTAGAAAATATTAGCAACTAGCAGGAGCAGGTGCTGTCTATACCCCATTTCATTATCGCTTTGCCCCACAGCGGGGACAACACTGGACAGCAGCGGCCCCATATTATTGCCATACACACCAAGGCGCCAGTGTATAATTAAAAGGAGTGAAAAAATGCTGTGCTAAACCCAAAAAGTAAAAAACAAAAGTAGCTGACACACAAACAAACCAAGTCCACTAGAGATTCAAAAAACATAAAGTGCAGCGCTAGAAATATCTAACATCTAATAAAATAAATGTTTATTTAGTACATGTTAGATATTTCTAGCGCTACACTTGATGTTTTTTTGAATTGTGAGTGTATAATTATATCATTCTATGCATGAAGATAAAAAAGCCTTCTGAGTGCAGAAGCCCCCCAACTCCCCCTAATATTTACCTGAGCTCCCCCTCAATCCAGCAATCAGCATGAGATCATCGACTCTCCAGGGACTCTGCCTTTTCATTGGCTGAGACAGCAGCCATTGGCTCCCGCTGCTGTCATACACAGTCAGTGAGCCAATGAGGAGAGAGAGGGGACAGGGCAGAGAGCCGTGGCTCCATGTCTGAATGGACACGCAGAGCATTGGCTCAGGAGCGCGCCTGCTCGGATGCCCCCATTGCAAGCTGCTTTCTTGACAGGAGGGAGGGGCCAAGGAGCGCCGGGGGGGGGGGGACCCGAGAAGAGGAGGATCAGGACTGCTCTGTGCAACATCACTGTACAAAGCAAGCAAGTATGACATGTTTGTTATTTTTAAAAGAAAAAAAATTGCCTTTAATGTCATTTTAATACCAATGGTCTGAAGAATGGGCTGACAAACCACATAGAAATAATGGATCAAGAAAAAGCCTAACCCTTACAAGGATCCACAGGCAGAACAAACAAGAAATCAGTTGAAATGAAGGAGTAGACATCAGATAAACCGGACCAGCTTGAACAACATCTAAACAGTGAAGCACCTTTTGCTTAGGATGCTTGAGGTTAGGACAAAAACACCACAATTGCCTGATTTGGGTGAAATGAAGAAACCACCTTGGGTCAAAAAAATATAAGTGCCTCAGAATCACCTTACTTTGGTGAAGAACCAGCAATTTACATAGTTGGTAAGGTTGAAAAAAGACACAAGTACACATGAGCAGAAATTCCGCCAGCAAAAGTCCGATGTGAGCTTTTGGTCCGAAAATGCTCCATCGGACTTTTGCTGGCGGAATTCCAGCCAGCAAAAGATTGAGAGTATGTTCTCAATTTTTCGGTTGGAAATTCCGATCGCCTGTACCAATTCCGATGCACAAAATTCCTACGCATGCTCAGAAGCATTCTTCATTTTCTCGGCTCGTCATAGTGTTGTACGTCACTTGACGGTCGAAAGTTCAGCAAACTTTTGTGTGACCGTGTGTATGCAAGCCAAGCTTGAGTGGAATTCCGTCGGAAAAACCATCCAAGATTTTTCCGACGGAAATTCCGCTCGTGTGTACGCAGCATTATTGTAAAGAACCCTCTACGCTGTTTCCAGTTAAATTGCTTTTCCTCTAATTTTAGTGAATGGCCATGAGTCTTTTTAAATGCCCTTTCGTGGAAAAGTTTTATCCCTATTGTGGGGTCAAAAGTACAGAATTTGTACATTGAAATCATATTCCTTCTCAAGCGTCTCTTCTCCAGAGAGAATAAGTTCAGTGCTTGTAATCTTTCCTCATAACTAAGATCCTCCAGTCCCTTTATTAGCTTTGTTGCCCTTCTCTGTACTCTCTCCATTTCCAGTACATCCTTCCTGAGGACTGGAGCCCAGAACTGGACAGCATACTCCATGTGCGGCCGGACCAGAGTCTTGTAGAGTGGGAGAATTATCGTTTTATCTCTGGAGTTAATTCCCTTTTTAATACATGTCAATATTCTATTGGCTTTGCCTGCAGCAGCTTGGCATTGCATGCCGTTGCTGAGCCTATCATCTACTAGGACCCCCAGGTCCTTTTCTATCCTTGATTCCCCCAGAGGTTCTCCCCCTAGTGAGTAGATTGCATTCATATTTTTGTCACCTAAATGCATTATTTTACATTTTTCTACATTAAACCTCATTTGCCATGTAGTTGCGCACCCCATTAATTTGTTCAGATCTTCTTGCAAGGTTTCCACATCCTGCAGAGAAGTTATTGCCCTGCTTAACTCAGTATCGTCTGCAAATACTGGGATTCAGTGGTTTATCCCATCCTCCAGGTCATTTATGAATAAAGTAAATAGGATTGGTCCCAGGACAGAACACGGAGGGACCCCACTTTCCACATTGGACCATTCCGAGTACTCCCTATTTATGACTACCCTCTGAACTCGCCCTTGTAGCCAGTTTTCAATCCATGTACTCACCCTTTAATCCATGCCGACAGACTTTAGCTTGTATAGTAAATGTTTGTGGGGAACTGTATCAAATGCCTTTGCAAAATCAAGATAAACAACATCTACGAGCCTTCCTTCATCTAGATGGCAGCTCACCTCCTCATGGAAGGTTAGTAGATTTGTTTGGCAAGAACGATTTTTCATGAATCCATTCTGATTACTGCTAATGATACCGTTTTCATTACTAAAATCTTGTATATAGTCCCTTATCATCCCTTCCAAAAGCTTGCATATTATTGATGTTAGGCTAACTGGTTTGTAATTCCCAGGGATATATATTGGTCCTTTTTTAAAGATTGGTGCTACATTGGCTTTTCTCTAATCAGCTGGTAACATACCAGTCAGTAAAAATTAGGAACAACGGTCTGGCAATGACTGAGTTCTTTAAGGACCCTCGGGTGCAAGCCATCTGGTCCCGGGGACCTATTTATGTTAAGTTTTTCAAGTCTGTTTCTGATTTTATCCTCTGTTAACCATGGTGGTGCTTCCTGTGACGTGTCATGAGGATAAACATTGCAGTTTTGGTTACTGAAGCCCCCCCGTTTCCCTTGTGAAGACTGGAGAAGAATACATTCAAAACATTCGCCATCTGCCTGCAATCTTTCTGGCCAGTGCTCTTTTTTTCTACTAGAGGTGGGTGAGCAGGGTCCCCTACCACCCCCTTTAGGCCCCTTTCACACGAACAGACCATTCAGGTCCGCCTATCAGTTTTTTAGGCGGATCCATTCAGGTCTATGGAGCGACAGATGTCAGCAGTTACCATGTCCGCTGACATCCGATCCGATCTGATCCACTAAAATCAGACGTACTGCCCTACGTTCGTATCCGTCCTGGCGGATCAGATGAGATCTGATGAAAACGAACATGCTGTTTGTTTTCGTCCGATCTCTCCATAGGAATCAGCGGCGCTCTGACAGGCCCTTCCCCACTCAGTGAGCAGAGACGGACCTGCCATCCGCCGGCTCAGCGGAGAGATCTCCTGCTGAGCTGGCGGACAGAGCTGCGCGGATCCGCCTCGTGGGAATCCTTCCACAATCGGTGGTATCAGTGGTAAGTGTTGATAATTTCAAAAAGCCTTTAGATGGGCATGTTTGCAAATACAATATACAGGGATATGGAACCTGGTAGAGACATAAATATATACACCCTCCCTGGTTGAACTGGATGGACTGGTGTCGTTATTCAACCTTACCAACTATATAACATGGATTTCAACTATTAGTTTGACAGCACGATGTTGCAATACTACAACTCCATTAGAAAGATTTTGGCATATCAAAAGGAAAATAGATTACTCTGTTATTGTAATAAATATAATGGTATCTTACCTGAAATGGGGACTGGCTGTTGTAGTTTTTTATTTCTTTGTTCGCTCCTCTGAAAAGCAAAACACGCGCACAACTGTCCTGTAGAACAAACCACAAAAAAATTGTTGAAAAGAAATCAAAAACACTTCTACACTGAAAACTGCAGTTCATAGAAATAAAACCAATGACGTTCATTATGCATGTTTTATATGACAAAATGTGGGGCCAGCAAGCATGCACTTGCTGCGGATAACAGGTAAGCGCCAAAAGAGTAGTGTCAGAAAAAAACACTGGCCCAATGGAGATGGCTTTGAAGTTAAGCAGCGTTCACCTGTAAGGCTGGGTCTCTGACAAACAAAAGGTGTATCTGGGTACCTTGTAAGGTGTCAGATATCAAAAAAGGGAAAGTTAAAGGACAACTGTATTTGTTATAATAATTTTCTCTAATCCACATTTTCACCCCTCTTAAACTAACCTGCACTAACACCGTCTGCACTAGCTTCTTACTACACTTGTAATATTTACTTCTCCTTAAGCACAAATCTTCTTTAGCACTGGCTGTACTTATGCACTGAGACCTCAGACTTGTATGGAGCTGTACTGGGAAGCAGCTACAGCATCCAAAGATGTTTTTTTTTCTTCTTTGCCCCAGAAGAAGAAAACATTGCAAAGGCATGTTTAAGAAAGTGGGGTGGGAAGTGTTGATGCCAGTGTTAATTTAGTCGACTAAAACATTTTAGTCGACTAAAATGACCAAAACATTTTAGTCGACTAAATTAATACTATTTTAGTCGACTAAAATACGACTAAAACTAAAAGCCATTTTAGTCAAAAGACTAAAATGAGACTAGAACTAAAATGCCATTTTAGTCCTAAGACTAAAACGAGACTAAAAAGACTATGACTAAAACTAAATTGCAATTACTGAAATGTATTGGAGATTTTGGTTGACTAAAACGTAGGACGTTTTAGTCGACTAAAATGTACTGGAGATTTAGTCGACTAAAAACGACTAAAACAATTGCAGAAGACTAAAATGGGACTACAACTAAAATGCCATTTTACTCCTAAGACTAAACTTAAAACCAGTTGATGTAGGCAAGGGTGGGCAAACTATTTGTACAGTCTGTGCAGCTGCACAAATGCCCATTTATACTAGACGTGGGTCAAGTAGGTGCTGACATGACACCCTCCTGGTGTTATGTCAACCTGGATACTGCTTACTTAAAAGTCAGGTGAGAAGCAGGATGCATTTTTCATGACGCTATCTAATGCCCCGTACACACACGGTCGGATTTTACAACGGAAAATGTGTGATAGGACCTTGTTCTCGGAAATTCCGACCGTGTGTAGGCTCCATCACACATTTTCCATTGGATTTTCCGACACACAAAGTTTGAGAGCAGGCTATAAAATTTTCCGTCAACAAAATCCGTTGTCGAAATTTCCGATCGTGTGTACACAAATCCGACGCACAAAGTGCCACGCATGCTCAGAATAAATTAGGAGACGAAAGCTATTGGCCACTTTCCCGTTTATAGTCCCGACGTACGTGTTTTACGTCAACGCGTTTAGAACGATCGGATTTTCCGACAACTTTGTGTGACCGTGTGTATGCAAGACAAGTTTGAGCCAACATCCGTCGGAAAAAATCCATGGATTTTGTTGTCGGAATGTCCGATCAATGTCCGACCGTGTGTACAGGGCATAAGTGTGATTTATGATGTTCAGGTAGTATGGGCCAGCAAGTACCTTCATTTCCTACCTGACCAGCACTGGGTCATTTTCTTTTGACACCCTTAGGACTGGAAGTGTTCATTCTGCTTACATTCTGAACCCAGTTGCATATTACATACTGTGAAAGTTTTGAGGGTATCCCAAGGGCCACTCTTCACCCACATCTATACACTGCAAAGAAGTGCTTGCACTTGGGCAGTGGGTGAATTCAGGGCCAAAGACTTGTTCTCGTACAGGGGCCTTTAGTGACTTTGCCCCGCATTAACAACAAGTAAGATCATGAGGAATGAGGGTGCATTGATATAGCTTATTATAAAAAGGTAAAGTTGCCCTTTAATGCCTCTGTAAAGAGGGTACCCAAAACAGGGGGGCTACATAGATGCAATGGTACTTTCTGTTGCCTTGCTGTGCCTACTCTCAAAGCTATTGTGCTAATTCTAAAAACATGACAGTTTAGCTTTTATAAGGGTAATTGCAGTATCTCTTAGTATAGGACTGATGTGCCTTTATTATTCTACCTGCACAAGGCCACTGAATATGTTGGTTCTATATCAGTGAGGTAACATAATTAAAAAAAAGTTTAAAAAGAAGATTACAGATCACTAGATATGCAACAAGACCTTTCCAGACGGGAAAGCATTATGCCTTATGATGAAGTGGTTTAGCTGAGTAAAAGGAATTGTCAGTCTACTGTAAGCTTCCTAGACAGGAGGACAATACTTCCTTGTCCTGAGTAGGCTTCCTTTGTCATGGCTTCCCACAAAGTGGTAGTTAGTGCTCTGTGTTCTGCAATCACCTTGATTCTATCTGCCTTGGCAGCTTGGGAATACTCTTTTGTCTTACAAAAATCGTTCTTAGTGCTATTCTGATGTTACACCTGTATTCAGCATCTGCGGGATCACACTGTCCCTGAAGAAATGTTTTAATACTTAAAGTGTACCTCCACTTTTGTTGAGAAAAAAGCATCCCCCTCTGGGTGATCTATGTACATTGGAGAGATTTTAACAAATTTTGTTAAATTTTGTTGTTCTAAAGAAATCACTGTTTGTTCCTCTGTGCCCCTGGGCTGAGTGAGTCCAATGGGCGTGGTTTCAAAATTATCAATCAGCTGCTGCAGTTGTAGGGCTCTAATGAGGAAAACTGCAGGGTCTGCATCCCTTTAGGACGTGATTTCCTATTGGGAGTATCTCACCAAAAATGACGTGTTGCAGGGGATGCCAAATATCTGACTTGTATCTTAGATCTTAGTGCAGACTTCTGGGAAAATTAGTGAGCCAATCACACAAGCAGGAAATTATGTTTCTGCGGGGGTGTTCTGTATACATTCTGTGTACAGAACACTTCCAGGTAGCCATATTGCATTTTACAGAAAATTATAGAGCTACAGATTGAAAAGGAAAGGTAACTTTTAATAACATTTAATTACGATATGACTTGTGTCGCAATCGATATTTAAATATTTGCTAATTTTTTTCCCATGATAATGGAGTTACCCTTTAAAGAGACACTGTACCACTGCCCATATATTGTATATGGCTTGCTTTAGAAAAAAGGAACTACTGTATTTATTGGCATATAACACACACATTTTCACCCTGACAAATCGGGTGCAACTAGTGTATGCATGTTATACGCCGATACTGCAATTTGGGCTGCCTAAAAGGGAATGGGAAGGGGGGGCGGTACGAGAGCAGTCAGATTACATACAGCGAGAATCTCCTGTTTACTCAGCGGCCTCTGTAATAGGAAGTCCCGTCTCCTGGGCCGGCATTGGACCACTGTTCTGCCTATTATAGAACTTTGTATTAAAGAGGCAGCCGAGTAAACAGGAGATTCTCGCTGTATGTAATCTGACTGCGCTCGTCCCGCCCCCCTCTCTGTCCCCTTCGAGGCAGCAGGAATCTGAGGTGAGGCTGCAGATATGCATTGATCAGGCTGCATTCATGGCAATGGTGAGGCTGCAGATGGACATTGATCAAGCTGCATTGATGGGCAATTGTGAGGCCGCAGATGGACATTGATAAAGCTGCATTGAAGGGCACTTGTGAGGCTGCAGATGGCATTGAAAAGGCTGCAGATGGGCAATGGTGAGGCTGCATTGATGGGCACTGACCCTTATTTTGCTTCAAAGTTCTTTATTTAAAGTTTAAGTTTTATTCCCTCCTAAAATGAAGGTGCGTGTTATATGCCTGTGTGTGTTATATGCAGATAAATATGGTAGATCCCACAGACAGCAAACATTATTTTTCATGTCATCGCAATACTCCTGAAGATACAGAGAAGAATGTACATTTTTTTTTATGTAACAGGACAGCTGTATTTACATCTGCATTGTATAAGTCAAAGAATTTAAGTCCTCTCTATTGTGTATTAAAACAAAGGCAGCGACAGGTCTTCACTGCCATTTTTATTGCTAAAAAGTGCTTTTTAATATGCAAGATTTGTTTACACCTCTTTGTGCTTCTGTCATGATGGTCAATTACTGATTTCTATAATGATGGTCAATTACTGATTTCTATAATCAAATCAGTAAAATATTCACTCTGAGCGGTTACTTCAAACAATCACTGTTTTTTTTAAGCTGTTGTTGCATCACCCTGACCCTCCTCATTCTTCTATCTGGTTTTGATGACCATTTCAAAGCTTACCTGTGAGTTTTAGGGATCGTCTATATGAGACGTTTTTGTGTCTGGGCTGCTCTTCTTTACCACATACAGAAAGTCAATGTCAAAGCAACTCAAAACCACTTGATGCAACTCAAGCTGTTAAAATCAATTCATTGAGTAGTTATAGGCAAAGACTCTCAGAAGCACCTGAAAGCATACCGTGTTTGACTCACGCCTGACTCTGAAGTTCTTAGTGCTTCTTCTTCCTGCACAAATTCTTAGACTCAGCCACTAGTACAGTAGAGGATAAATTCCTACTCAACTCCAAAAGTTACAATCAAATTTCAGCAGCAGGAAACCTTTTTTCATCAGCACTGCACTTTTTACATTCTCTGCAAAGAAATTCAAGCCAAAGTCTGCAAAATGTAAAGGCAAATTGGCATGACAGAAAAAAACAAATATGTGGACTGCCATAGTCGACAACCTTCAGAAGCCTAGAGGTCTGCCTGCTGGCTGAAAATGAGAATATCATTTTAATATGCAAGATTTCATATATACGAGGGGGTGCTGATAAGTATTGAGCTTTACCCAGAAAAAAATTGAGATAAGACGTTGTAAATTGCAGGGTGTACTGGTCAATTTGTCTATATTTAATGGTGCAAAAATCAACTATCTATGATATTAACTTATCTTTCTTTTTCAGGTCCAAAGTGACCATGGCAGCACCTCCAGAAAAATTCAATGTGGAAGAGCATAGGACCATAATCATCCTGTTTCTCCAAGGGAAAGGTGCGAAGCAGATCCATGATGAAATGTCACGAACCTTGGGTGACAACAGCCCTTCTTATGCAACAGTTTAACGTTGGGTTGTCAGTTTTAAAACTGGTCATTTCGGTGTCGAAAGTGAGAGACCCAGTTGAAGGCCTGTTTCAGTCTCTGTGCCTGCAAATGTGAAAGCCACCCGTGACATGATCATGGAGGACCGCCGAATATCAGCCAAAAGTATTGCTACATATCTGGGAATGTCACGTGAGAGAGTTGGTGCCATTATCCACTATGACTTGAAAATGAGAAAGCTTGCAGCAAAGTGGATCCCAAAACTTTTGACATCGGTGGCAGTTTTAGAACATTTTGCAAGAAAGGAGTCAGATTTCCTGGACAAACTGGTAACTGGTGATGAGACATAGATCTACTGTTATGATCCTGAGACAGTTCCCCCAGGCCAAAGAAGTTTGTGTGCAAACCTCAGTGCAGAGGCAAATGGCAAGTCTTTTGGGATAAGGAGGGAGTTCTGCTGGCGGACTACCTGTAAATGGGTTCAACCTTCAATTCAACATATTACTGTACTTTATTCACAAAGTTGAGGCAAAATATCAAGTAAAAACATTGAGGAAAGCTATCCAAAGGTGTCATCCTGTTGCATGGCAATGCCACGTCACATACTGCAGGTGAAACAATGGCAAGACAGACCTCCTTAGACTTTCAAGTGATGCTGACCATCATCTGTTCCCCAATCTCAAAAAACACCTAAAGGGACAATGATTTGGGAGTGTTCTGGAGGCAACTAATGCTGCAAATGAGTGGTCCACCAGCAGTTGGAAGAATTTTATTTTCAGGGACTTAAGAAGCTGCAGGACAGACTTCCTGGGGGAATATGTAGAATAGTGTGGCAGTTACAGCTTCCTATCTCAATTTTTTCTGGGTAAGGCTCAATACTTATCAGCACCCCCTCGTACAGTGGGGAAAATAATTATTTGATCCCCTGCAAATTTTGTAAGTTTGCCCACTTAAAAAGAAATGAAGTGATTATCATGTTTATCATAGGTTTATTTTAAATGATAGAGACAGAATATCAACCAAAAATCCAGAAAAAAAAAAACACAGGATGCAAATGTTATAAGTTGAGTTGCAGTTCAGTGAGTAAAATAAGTATTTGATCCCGAAAGCACAACATGACCTAGTACTTGGTGGAGAAACCCTTGTTGGCAAGAACAGAGATAAGCTGTTTTTTTGTAGTTGGCTACCAGGTTTGCACACATCTCAGGAGGGATTTTGGTCCACTCTTCTTTACAGATCTTCTCTAAATCCTTAAGGTTTCTTGGCTGTCGCTTGGCAACTCTAAGTTTCAGCTCCCTGCATACATTTTCAATAGGATTAAGGTCTGGAGACTGGCTAGGCCACTCCATGACCTTAATGTGCTTCTTGAGCCACTCATTTGTTGCCTTGGCGATATGTTTTGGGTCAATGTCATGCTGGAAGACCCATTCACGACCCATCTTCAGTGTTCTGGCTGAGGGAAGAAGGTTTTCATCCAAGATTTTACAATACATGGCCCCGTCCATTGGCCCCTCAATGCGGCAAAGTCGGCCTGTACCTTTAGCATTGAAACAGCCCCAAAGTATAATGTTTCCAACTCCGTGCTTGACTGTAGGGATGGTGTTCTTAGGGTCATAGTCAGCATTTTTCTTCCTCCAAACACGACGGGTCGAGTTAATGCCAAAAGAGCTCAATTTTGGTCTCATCTGACTACAGCACTTTCTCCCAATCCTTCTCTGAATCATTTAGATGTTCATTGGCAAACTTCAAACGGGCCTGGATTTGTGCCTTACTTGAGGAGGGGGACCTTGTGGGCGCTGCAGGATTTCAATCCATGGCGGCGTATTGTGTTACCAATGGTTTGTTTGGTGACTCTGGTCCCAACTGCCTTGAGATCATTCACATTCCTGTGTAGTTCTGGGCTGATCCATCACTTTTCTCATGATCATCCTTACCCCATGGGGCAAAATCTTGCATGGCGCTCCAGACCGAGGGCGATTGATGGCTATTTTGCATTTCTTCCATTTGCGAATAATCACTCCAACAGTTGTCTCCTTCTAACCAAGCTTCTTGCTGAGGGTCTTGTAGCCCATTCCAGCCTTGTGCAGGTCTACAATCTTGTCCCTGACGTTCTTTGACAGCTCTTTTGTCTTACCCATGATGGTGGGTTTGAATGGAAATAAGAAATTCTGTGGACAGTTGTTTTTTTTTTATACACATAACGAGTTGTTGTTAAGAGCACCTTCGTAAATTGACAGGGCTAATCTGTGTACCACATGAGCACATACTGTAGCCAGTCTGTGGGAGCCAGAATTATTGTTGGTTGGTAGGGGATCAAATGCTTATTTTGCTCACTGAACTGCAACTCACTTTATAACATTTGTATCATGTGTTTTTTTGTGGATTTTTGGTTGATATTCTGTCTCATTTAACATACATTCATTATAAAAATTATAGACCCTTCATTTCTTTGTAAGTGGACAAAATCTGCAGGGGGTCAACTAATTATTTTCCCCACTGTGCCTGATTGAATAAAAAGAAAATGCTTTTCAAGATTTTATCTTTTAGCCCTGACCATAATTAAGAAAATATATACAAAATCACTAACTTTCTAATGACAAGCACTACTGACCTGGTTGTAGAGGGCACAGATGTGCAGCGCAGTGTTCCCAGATGCATTTTGTGCCCCCATGTTGGCGCCATAAAACAGAAGGTGCTCTAAATGTTGATAGTAACCGTTTCGGCATGCCTGTGAAGAAACACATTGTTTAGTTCCAAAATGCAAAACAAAGTTGTAACAATTTTGAATTTTTGGCTATAAATATGAAGTTTCGACGAATCGTGAAAATGTGTGTTTTGCCTAAAACCCAAAAGGTGGCTCCAAATCTAAACCACACCAATCGAGAAACTCAAAGTCACATCCAGTTTTTGTCACTGGTGCAAAAACAAAACAGCAATAAAAACATTCCTTATAACCCTTCCTCACTCTAGCCACTTAAGGAGCAGGTCTTTTCCTGATACTTGTTTACAAGTAAAAATCTGTATTTTTTGTTATAAAATTGCTTAGAACCCCCAAACATTATAAATATATATTGTGGGGGGTTAGCTCAAATGGGGGTCACCTTCCCTGGGATAGAGCTGACTTGTAGCCAGTTTTATTTAAAAGGTTGCATAAAACAAATAAACAAACAAACCAGAAAATAAATCCTAAACACTTCAGGTTCCTCACAGGTGAAGGACTTCTCCCAGTCACCCACAAAAAGAAAATGCAAACCTTTTCTTCCTCTCACAAAGCAAACTTCAGATCAGTAGCTCTCTCGGGTATGGCTTCCAGAGTCCCAGGCCAAGAGCAATCCTTTGCTCCAGGCCTGCTTTATTTATACCACCTGTTGGTGGAAAAGTGGACCGGAACCAACCCTGTCGAGGTGGCTAGTAAAACCCGGACTGGATTACACCTTAGTTCTCTGCAAATAAATGCATGCGAGGTGAAACATAACGTCCATCGATAACCTCGCCTTTCATAATTCACAATATAGCGTTTTTTCAAATGCATATTTTTTGGGAAAAAAAATACACTTTAAAGAATTAAAAAAAAAAAAAAAAAAAAAACAATATATACCCCAATTTTTTCACTTTATTTCATTTTATTTTACTTTAATTGATTTTTTAAATTTCTTTTATGGTTAATATTTTTCACAGTTATGCTTACTGGACTTTATTTTTCTCATAGTATTTTCCACTGGACTGGATTTACTTTTTGCATCTAATTTGTGCACTGTATTTATACGTTATGTTTATATCGATTCCATTTATAGCGCGACTCTTTACGATTTTATTTTTTTTGGTTTAACCTGCTGGTCAAATAAAAAAATCTAACTAATATATGGGCTGCTTAAATCTTTCCTTAAAGAAACATTTGGGTTTCCATTGCTAACTCCTAGTGAAAATAGTAGTGGTCTTGTGTACAGTTGTGCGCAAAAGTTTGCATACCCTGGCAGAAATCATGAAACTTTAGCATTGATATTGAAAATATTATTGATCATGCCAAAAGAAGCCCATATTGCATCAATGCCATGAAAAAGCCCAGTTACAATATGCCCGACAACACCTTGACACGCCTCACAGCTTCTGGTACACTAATTTGGAGCGAATGCTTCTTTCTGGCAACTTGACCATGCTCATTTTTGTTCAAGTATTGTCGCATTGTGCTCCTTGAAACAACCACACCATCTTTTTCCAGAGCAGCCTGAGGGTAGCACTCTCGCCTAGCAGTAAGAAGGGTCGTTGGTTCGAATCCCAACCATGACACTACCTGCCTGGAGTTTGCATGTTCTCTCTGTGCCTTCGTGGGTTTCCTCCGGGTACTTCGGTTTCCTCCCACACTCCAAAGACATGCTGGTAGGTTCATTGGGTCCTATCTAAATTGTCCCTAGTATGTATGAATGTGAGTTAGGGACCTTAGGTTGTAAGCTCCTTGAGGGTAGGGACTGATGTAAGTGTACAATGTATATGTAAAGCGCTGCGTAAATTGACAGCGCTATATAAGTACCTGAAATAAATGAATAAAAGAATAAAATATTATGAAGTGGAAAATGTGGGGATATGGATCTTAATATCAAGGCAAAAAAAAAACTGCAGCCACAACTGCCAGAAGAATTGTTCAGGATAATATGTGATTAAACAGTACTGGCTGGCATATTCAAAGCTTTGGATATCTTTTTATGTCCTTTTCCATCTCTATAAAGTTCCATTACCTTGTTATGCAGGTCTTTTGACAGTTCTTTTCTGCTCCCCATGGCTCAGTTTCTAACTTGCTCAGTGCATCCACATGAGATCTAACAAACTGATTGACTATTTATGCACAGACACTAATTGCAATTAACCTTTAATTGCCATTTTAACCTGTGTATGTGTCACCTTGTGTGTCTGTACCAAGACCTAACAATCCAGGGTATGTAAACTTTTGATCAGGGCCATTTGGGTGATTTCTGTTATCATTAAGATTTACCCCTTGCCGACCGCCGCATGCCGATGTACATCCCTACTTTGGGGGCGGATATCATTGTTATGGCAGCGGCTAGCTGCCATAACCCCGGTATCCCCATGTTCGGCCGGCGGTCGGCTACAAGATAAAAGTGGTCTCTGCAGTGGATTCGCGCGCAAGATCACTTTTATCGGTGGTGGGAGAGGGGGCCCCCCTCCCGCCGCGATCCGGTGCCCTCCGCTGCTTACCGGAGCCGTCGGCATCGGCGGAGGCGATCGCGTCTGTCTCCTTGCTAGATATGGGAGACGAGTGAGGCTAAGAAGGCCCCCACCCGTCTCCATACCATAGCTGGGCAGAAGCGACGTCAAAACGTCACTTCCGCCCATACCTCTTAAAGGCACATTTTTTTATGTCATTTTTTCAAAATGACAAATTTTTTTATTTTTATTTTTTTTGCATTTAAGTCCAAATATGAGATCTGAGGTCTTTTTGACCCCAGATCTCATATTTAAGAGGTCCTGTCATGCTTTTTTCTATTACAAGGGATGTTTATATTCTTTGTAATAGGAATAAAAGTGACACAATTTTTATTTTTTTTAAAACAGTGTAAAAATAAAAAACAAAAGGTAAAATAAATATAATAATAAAATTTTTAACGCACCCTGTCCCGCCGAGCTCGCGTACAGAAGCAAATGCATACGTGAGTAGCGCCTGCATATGAAAACGGTGTTCAAACCACACATGTCGCCGCGATCAGTAGAGCGAGAGCAATAATTTTAGCCCTAGACCTCCTCTGTAATGCAAAACATGCAACCGGTAGAATTTTTAAAATGTTGCCTATGGAGATTTTTAAGGATAAAAGTTTGTCGCCATTCCACGAACATGCGCAATTTTGAAGCGTGACATGTTGGGTATCAATTTACTCGGCGTAACATCATCTTTCATAATATAAAAAAATTGGGCTAACTTTTCTGTTGTCTTACTTTTTAATTCAAAAAAGTGTATTTTTTTTTTTAAAAAGTGCGCTTGTAAGACCGCTGCGCAAATACGGTGTGACAGAAAGTATTGCAACGACTGCTGTCGGGTGTTAGAAAAAAACATGTATAATGTTTGGGGGTTCTAAGTAATTTTCTAGCAAAAAAAATGTTTTTAGCTTGTAAACACCAAGTCTGAAAAAGAGGCTCGGTCCTTAAGTGGTTAAAAAGGTGCCAAACAACTGTGATAATAAATGGCTTCATATGATTACTATACTTAAATAAATTACAGTTTTTTGTCATGATTACCGTATTTATCGGCATATAACACACACTTTTTTCCCCTTAAAATTTGAGGAAAATCATGGGTGGGTGTTATACGCCGATCCCCACTCTCTGTAAGGGGAAACAGGGACCAATCGCCGCCAATATACACATAGCCGAGTGTACTGTGTACTCGGCTAGGCTCAGCTCCGCTCGCAGTCATGCCCAGTCCCGCCATTGGACCTGTGCTATGTCCATCATAGGAGCCGGGCCAAGGGGCGGAACTGTGAGAGGAGCCGAGAACACAGGACATCCGGCCCTGTGTATTTCGGCGGCGGTAATTTTAAACGAGCAAGGCTGCAACGACACTGGGCAAGGCTGCAACAACACTGGGCAAGGCTGCAATAACACTGGGCAAGGCTGCAGATGGACACTCATCACTCTGCAATGATGCACAAGGCTGCAGATGGACACTGATAAGGCTGCATTGATGGACATTTAAATGTAAGTTTTTTTCCTTAAACTTCCCTCCTAAAAGTTTTTTTCCTTAAAATTGCCTCCTAAACTTGGGGTGCGTGTTATACACCGATAAATACAGTAGTTATATTTTCAATATCAATGCCAAAATTTGGGTATGCAAAGCTTTGAGCATAACTGTATATGCTTATCCACTGGTTTTACTGACCAAGAACAAATAATGAGTTCAAGAACGTCAGAAAAGTTATAAAGCCTGAATCCGCAGATTTGTTTTAGGTTAGTGACTCCACATTCTTAACCAAGAAGGTCAGCATGACAACCAGACAACTAGAATTTGCTGAATGAGCTGGATATAGAGAGTTTGTCTATTTTGCTCTGGATAAATATTAATTACATAGTGAGCAGTTCAACACATTATTGGAAAAAAAATAATTTTGGATTTCAAAATACTGCTAGAACAGTGATAAGGATTTTGCTAATCTATATGACTGGACTTAGTGGCACCAAGCAAAAGATATTTGTTTCCGAAAACAATGTACAGTATTATGAAGGCGACATTCTGCAGTCTAATGTCTACAGTACAATATGGTGCATGCACTGTAAACTTTTATCATTTATAAGTGTGCTGGGAAATAGGCTGACTGTAATTCTGAAGAACAACTCTGTGATAATAAATCAGGATATTGTTTGAAAACGGGGAGTTATGAAAGCACTAAAAATACAATTTTTTAATTATACCTTCTTTCCTTGCTATTGCGATGCTACTTATAAGCTAATATTTTTTCTGCTTTGGACCTATTCAGTTACAACATGCTGAGGAGGATGAGTGGCTATACAGAAGTCCTAAATTTTGTATCGTTCGTCAGGTGATCCCCCATTTCATGCATTAAAAAGGCATGCTGGGTAATCTTTTCCACAAAGCTTAACAGAAGACTGGATGAAATATTGTAGCCTGACTAAAACCTAAGAAAATCGAGTCTCATCAGCACATAGTATGCTCAGAATAGACCTTTTATATATCAAATTAAATGAAGATGCAAGTCAGGTGAAATTTACTTTATCGATACCGCTTGGAGATCACATCTAAAATCGATTATTTTTATTAAAATCAATACATCAGATTCAAAAAACTGCATTCATATTTTTTAATTTAAAATGAGGTACATCGCCTCTTATCATTATGTACGTAATTACTTACTCACTATGGTACGCCTAACGTCAATGTGGGGTGAAAAACTGTTATTGTATTTATCGGCGTATAACACACACTTTTTTCCCCTTAAAATCAGGGGGAAATCGTGGGGGCGTGTTATACACCGATCCCTGCTGTCTCTGAGGGAAGAGGAGGAGCGTGCGCCGCTGAATTACATAGAGCCGCGATCTCCTGTGTACGCGGCGCTCCATCACTCACAGCCACGGAGTGACGGAGCGCCGGGTACACAGGAGATCACGGCTCTGTATAATTCAGCGGCACGCACTCCTCCTCTTCCCTCGGAGACGGCAGGGATAATCCAACACTGGTGAGGCTGCAATGATGGGAAAAGTGAGGCTGCAGATGGGCACTGAACAGGCTGCATTGTTGGTCAATTTAATGGCTGCAGATGGGCACTGAGCAGGGTGCATTGATGGGCAATTTAGAGGCTGCAGATGGGCACTGAGCAGGGTGCATTGATGAGCTGTGACCCTAATTTTGCTTCAAAGTTCTTTATTTAAAATGTAAGTTTTTTCCTTAAACTTCCCTCTTAAATTTGGGGTGCGTGTTATACACCTGTGCATGTTATACATTGATAAATACGGTATATCATTCCACTTAAGATATAATATCACAGTATATGTTTTCTAATATTATAACCAATGGTGGAATGACATGCCGTCTCGACGCATTTCACAGACGTAGTCTGTTTTCCTCAGGATGGAACAGTGATTTCAAATTTTTTAGTGCTGTACATGCAGATGTAGCATATGGGACAAGCCAAAACCACTCCCCAGGCAGACACAGGAAAAAGGAGGGAAAACACAAGGCAAAAGTAGAGGAAAAAAATAGGAAAAATTAATTTTTACGCACGCCAATGTCTTATTTCTATCGAGTATCAAAGTAAGCCTTCTATAAGGCACTCAACTGATTCTATGACTAGACAACTCACTATTAAAGTGATAGTAAACCCTCACCTTGTAAAACAACCCATACAATTTAAAATAGAAATGAAAGGCAAAACATTTGTGTATAGATATAAAAAAAAAAACATGATAAAAATCTTTTTTTTTCCTTATTTATAAGTGATCACATTCCCTCTGTTCTCAGTTGCATATTAACTGGGGGGGGGGGGGGAGAAGCAGCAGCACACTGAACCACTGAGCTTCCCAGTGAATGGCTGTGCAGGGGCATTGCAAGACAAGTCTGATCATTGGAGGAGAGTACACTGAGTTCCAAGCATACTGTAGCTAGAGAACTGACCTCGGTTTGGTCTCCAGCTTAGGCCCCTTTCACACTGCTGCGACTTAGAATTCACACAATTTTACGGCGGTGATTTTGCCGCAATTTTAAGGAATGCCTGTGTAAACTTGAGGTCTATGGACCTCAACTCGCATGAAAGTCGGACCAAAGTAGAACAGGGACTACTTTGAAGTCGGCATGACTTAAATTCGCACAGATATGAATGGTTATCATTGGAAATCATGGGGAACAACTTGTCATGTGACTTTGCAGTCCCAAGTCGCAGGACAAGTCACAAAAGTGTGAAAGGGGCCTACTGTGGTCAGCTTGTAATAGGGAAGCAGAGGGACTAGCAGGAACACCAGGGATTTCACACAAAGAAAGCAATACAAAGAGAACAGAATACCTTTCTATATAATTGCATGGTACAGCGGGCACATATCGGGAATATGAAATGCTGGGGTAACAACCACTTTAAACATACAGTATAGCTCAGCAATATACGGTGGGCTACCCTGAGCCAAACAAAAAGAGGCCAAAGTCGTCATTCAGCTCATAGGCCCATTATAAAGTATACAACTTATGGAGATAATTGCTCCAGATGTTGGGTTACAACCACTTCGGTGTCCACCAGCAAAACTGTGATCAATAAAAAGCTCTATCCTATGAACTCTCCTCATCAGATAAAAGACAAAGGGGGACAATTACTATCCCACCCGGTAGACATCGCCTGTACATTTGCGGACTTTTACAAGGAACTCTACAACAATCCTGAGATACCCAACAACCCACCCTCTATAGACCTAACCCACAAAATGCAACAATACTTAGAACAGAGTGGCATTCCCCATCTCCAACCCTCTGATCTGATGACACTCAACGCACAGATCACAGATGAGGAAATAGAACTTACTATAAAGTCCCTACCACCCCACAAGGCCCCAGGTCCGGACGGCTTCCCGTACGAATACTACAAAACATTTCTCCCCCTTTTACTTCCCCATCTCCGCAGACTGTTTACCGCTTTTCTTAATGACACACCCATTCCCTCAGAGATGCAGAAATCTTTTATCACCATGATCCCTAAACCAGATAAGGACCTCTCCCTTTGCGCGAATTATAGACCCATTGCATTACTAAATTCGAACTTTTTACTAAACTCCTATCCAATCGCCTGAACACGATACTCCCATCACTGATCCACAAAGACCAAGTAGGGTTTGTCCCTTTACGGCAGGCTAGCGATAATACTAGAAAGGTGGTTGATTTGGTGGAAGTGGCGAGCAGGGAGGGCGCCCCTTCATTACTACTTAGCTTAGATGCTGAGAAAGCTTTTGATCGACTGGGGTGGCCGTTCCTGTTCGCCACACTGGGTCATATGGGCTTTCGGGGACCCTTCCTACGGGCAATCAAACATCTATACTCCAGTCCTTCCTCACAGGTCAGGACCCCCTTTGCAACTTCAACATCATTTACAGTTTCGAACGGAACCAGACAGGGATGCCCGCTATCACCTCTCTTGTTCGCGCTATGTGTGGAACCCCTAGCGGCATCCATTAGGAATAACCGAGATATACGAGGGATTACGGTTAGAGACAGAGAATTTAAAATCTCATATCATCCTCACCCTGACCCAGCCCCATGTTACCCTCCCGAACCTACATGCAGAACTAGACAGATTTCGCACCCTATCTGGGTACAAAATTAACACCTCTAAATCAGAAGCACTACCCATCAATATCCCCGAGGCTGAGATCACGCTTCTACAATCTAACTTCCAATACAACTGGAAAACAACTGCCCTGAAGTACTTGGGCACTTACATTACCCCACAATTTAACACACTATATCAAGCAAACTTCCCTCCCCTCTTCAACATAATTAGATCCTTATTACTTCAATGGAAGAAACATCGTATCTCCCTCTTAGGCCGAATCGCCTCTATTAAGATGACCATCCTCCCGAAACTATTATACCTTTTCCAGACACTGCCCATACCCATACCAACTAAACAACTGAAAAAGCTGCAGTCAGACCTGCTAGACTTCACGTGGAACTACAAAAGACACAGGATCCCAAGTTCAGTTCTGATGGCGTCGCGCAGTGAGGGGGGTCTAGCTTTCCCAAATATCATTAAATACTATCAGGCTGCGCAACTAAGAGCGGTGGCCTCATGGTTTACTCAAAAATCGTACAATAAGTGGACAGAGATTGAGAAATTATGGCTAGCCCCCATACACCCGAACAACCTATTATGGAACGCAAATGCGGATGTGGCTCCCGACCGCTTGCTGGGTCCTATGGCCCTTCTACGGCAGTTGTGGCGGAAGATAGCACAACCCAATAAACTGATCTCAGAGAGATCGACCCTAACTTCCTTTGTCTGCAATCCCAGGGTGCCGGATAGTCTTACACACCAGATGTCACACCCCTGGTCCTCTAGAAACTTATTCCACTTCGGAAGTATAGTAGACCTCAGATCCCGTAGATTGCTGCCTTTCTCAGACTTGCAGACCAAATATGACCTACCGAGACAAGCATTTTATGGGTACCTACAAATACGACATTACGCATTAACCATAGCCCCAAACCTACAATTTTCACCTCCATCCCCCTTTGAGAATATAATTCTAGCAGGCTCCACACAGAAGGGTCTAATTTCAGGAATCTATAAGATACTGAATGCTTTCCACATAGAGGAGAAAGGAAAACATCGCTACATGCTCAAATGGGAGAAGATTCTCAATGAAGAACTCCCACTGGAGCTGTGGCAGATAATATGGAACCAAGCAGCGAAGAGTTCAATATGCACGCTTTATAAGGAAAATTCATATAAAATTCTTTGCTTCTGGTACATGACACCAGATGTAGTTCATTCAATCTTCCCTACAAGCTCAGACAAATGCTGGTGCTGCCAGAGAGTAAGAGGCACTTTTATACATATATATTGGACATGCCCAATAATCACCCCATACTGGGAGATGGTTCGGGATCTCCTCTCTCGTGTTCTGGACACGGAGGTTCAGGAGTCTCCAAAATTTTTCCTACTGGGTCTATCACCACTAAAACTTAGCAAACCTTACAAGAAATTAGTGAGACATATTCTCACAGCGGCACGTTGCTTGGTAGCTCTACACTGGAAACGTAGTACCCCGCCCTCTCCTGAAGATCTTTACTCTAGAATTAACGATGTTGAACTAATGGAGAAAATGACAGCTAGAATACAAGACAAGCTGGAGGCCCACAACAGAGTTTGGGAACCATGGCACCTCCGGGAGGACACAACATGACCAGGTAACAACTCTAGGCGGATGGCTTACTACTTTTCTTTACTTCTTTCTCTCTTTCCTCTTTTTTCCCCCCTTTTATCCTTTTTTTTTTTTTTCTTTTTATCCCCCCTAAACCTGCACTAATAATGGTATCCAGGACCCTCTCTCTCTGGGGGACTTCACCCCTTAGTTTTTCCCCATATCATAATGGAAGAAAGTGCTACACTTTAATACCAGAAATAAGCTTCCATTTATTTCTTTGTTTCCCAGGGGAAGTATAAACAGCTACACTGTACTGATTGTCAGTCTAATATTGTAAGCGGTCATACTGGATATTTTATGTGATTTTTTCATGCTTCTTTATTTTGTATTGATAATATACTTAATAAAATGTTATTTGCCAAAAAAAAAAAAAGCTCTATCCTGAGCACACAATGGGCAGGTGAGACTCAATTTAATAAAAATTTCTGCCAAGCTGCACCATCTGCTTAAAATCACTGCAGCATTCCTCACCACAGCGCTGGACAGTGGTTTAGTTTGCACCATTTCCCTCTTTAATTTACTGTCTAAAACCTAAGAGCATTGGTTTCTTAATATGATTTCTCACATGTCACACACTGACCAATGTTTCAATGATATGCTCCATCAGGTGATAAAATCTGTATATTAGGGCCTTGAAGGTTCTATAAATGTGCAATTACAAACTGCTCCAAACTGCTCCATCGGACAATTGTTGTCCAATTTTCCGCGGACAAATGTTGGCTAGCAGGTTTTAAAATTTTCCGGACAAATGTCTGTTGTGGGATTTTCCGAGCGTGTGTACACAAGTCCGTCGGACAAAAGTCCAAAGTACAAACACACATGCTCGGAAGCAAAGATGAGCCAGAAGCGGTTGGTCTTATAAACTAGCGTTCGTAATGGAGAATTAACATTCGTGACGTGGAAAATTATGAAATCTCGAAATTCAGCGCACAATTCTCCTCTTTAATGGGATAATAATGAAGCTCCTTTGCTGGTGATACTGATGGAGTTATTGCAAACGAATTTTCAAAGGCTTTTTTTTCTAGTGATATCAAGAATAATATTATGGGTTTTTTTTTTGGTTTTTTTGGGCAAGTTACCACAACACCATTATCCCATAGCTTTTAAGATCAAAGATACAAATATGTTGGTGTTCCTTGTCAATTTTACATTGTATTTTTTTAAATGTAACTAACTGCCTACTCCCAAACTGTCATTTGAAGTAAAACACATAGCCAAGTATTATTCTACACAATTTTTTTATTGTGCATTAAAAAAATAAAAATAAAATTAGACATGCTATCTGCCAATAGAACTTAACCAAAAAGCGTATTCTATGCATCCAAAAATATAGAAAATATACCAAATCAAATCATTATTCAACCAAAAAAAAAGTCAAAGCAATAACTCCAAGGCCAATAATAAATAACACGTTATCTCCTCCGATTCCGCAACATGGCTGGTTGACGAACGGCCGCTCAGAAACTAACTGAAAAGCACGAAATGAAAAACGCTATATGAAAAGCGCAAATCAACACTCAAACTTCTACTAACACGAAATGAGCAGAAGGAGCCCAAAGGGTGGCGCTAAAGAGCTGAAAAAACACATAGTACGTCACTACGTTCGTGTTTGTTGGCCGACAATTCCTTGCTGTTTGTATGCAAGTTTGGGCATACGCCCTTCAGACAAAAGTCCACGGTTTAGTTGGCCAACAATCCGATCGTGTGTACGAGGCTTTAGTCTCTTTTTTACAGAGGGTTGCCACAATGCACAGATGTGAATCCAGCCTTATGCCTAGTTTAGAGATGAGATTTAAGATGCAAGAGCTGTGTATCTACCAAACTTTTTTTTCCACATGTTTCAATGCCTCGCGTTGTGGTTCTGTTTTTACTGTAGCCCCTCCGACACACTGATTTTGTGCAGACAATATGCGATAAAATCTGCCATGGAAACACACAGAAAACACATTGGAACAACAATGGGTACATGGGTTTCTCCAAATAGAGGAAAATAAATTGGGAACTTCAGTACCATTTTAGGAGTCAAACTGTGTTTTCTAAATTGAAGGTCATGCAACTAAACCACATAATAAACACATTTGAAAGATTCAGCCATCTGAAGGCTTTAAGTGCTTTCTATAAACATAAAAATATTTCTTGTCATGAATAAAAAAAAAAAAAAGCGTTGCCCTCAATTTCCCTCATATTGCCTGCATAAATAGTTAAATATGGCCACATCCGGTGTACATATATATATAATTAGAAAGTAAACATAGAAACTGTTAATGTTTTCTACACCTGAAGAAGCAATTTAATCAGTGCAATAAATGCGTTTTCGATACTGGTACTATAATGCTTTATGTGGGGCTTTTGGTCTAATTTACACAGCTATCTGAATCATAATTCCTAAATGGACCATAGAGCAAAAATTAACAAATTCACTTTAATGTAGCCCACCTAGAAGCAGCATATTTTTGTCTTCCTTTTGATTCCCCGCTATTTTGTTCAGCTGACAAAGGAAAAATAAAAGTTTTGTATGAGCTAAGAATTGCTGGAATTAGTACTTTACACAGGACTAGGGTATCGGACATCACTGACAGTCCCAGCATCACGTATGTAATGTCTGCTGTTTTTAGTAATCGATGTGGCTTTGTTTTCTCTCTGCGCTGCTCCACATACAGAGCCCTGTGTTTTTAGTAAACACAGGGCTGTGTGCTATGATTTGCTAAGCTTATCAGCAGGTCCCGGCCATAAATCATTGGCCAGGATCTGCTAACCAACTTGTGTTGAAGTAAATGACAGTACAGACGGTGCAGTGGGCCCACACACGTGTGCCCCTACCCGTAAATGCTGGATCACATTCATGTACATCATCCAGCGCAGCGGGGCCACCCTACCACAGTCAAAAGGCGGTGTGCGGTCCGTAAGTGGATAATGTAATTTGAAGGGGTTTTTTTTCTGTGCGATAGTTTTTATTGAGTTCTCAAAGGATAACAGGCTCATGTTCACCCATGCAGGTCAGACAATACAATTACACAGAATGCGAAGTAGACAGAACAATAGCAATAAGCATATAATCAGTCATATACAGTGAACTTGTTCAGGATCTTGGACCAATGGTATAATGGTCAATAGCCAATAGGCTCTTCAGAGCCAAGAATGCTGGTGTAGACCAAGCCCAACAGACAAGGAAAAGCCAGAAAGAAAAGAGAAGAAGAAAAAAAGAGGGTAGGGGAGACCCCCCCCCCCCCATGGACTCGGTGCCACCGCAGGCATCGCATCATAAATGGCCTAAACTGGCTGGTTGTAGAGAGGTAATAGGGATTAGTTAATCCAAAGTTCCCAAATTTTAAAGCGGAGTTCCACCCAAAAGTGGAACTTTCGCTTATCTGTCTCCTCCCCTCTCTGGTGCCACATTTGGCACCTTTCAGGGGGGAGGGGGTACCTGTTTTTGACAGGTACCCTGTCCCCTGTTTTGTCAGACCTCACCGCAGCGAGGTACGTAATAATTTCCGCCCCCTCCCTCCCTTACTGTCGGGCCAGTAGGAGAGCACAGCCGCGCTTCGCGCATGCGCAGTAGGGACCCAGCCGTGAAGCCGAAAAGCTTCAGGGCCGGGTTCCTCTACCGGCAATGGCAGCACCCGACAGCCAATGGAAACATCAGCTGCGGAGCCAACATCGCTGGACTACAGGACCTAACATTAAAAGTCAGCAGCTACAGTATGTGTAGCTGCTGACTTAAAATTTTTTGAGGGGAAGGTGGAACTTCCCTTTAAGGAATTTAGAGTTGGAGTCCTGTACTATACTGGACAACTTTTTGTTTACCATAAGAGCCCTTTTACACTGGGGCGGTTTGCAGGCGCTATTACGCTAATAATAGTGCCTGCAAACCGACCCGAAAGTGCCGCTGCTGTGTATCCAGTGTGAAAGCCCCGAGGGCTTTCACACTGGAGCGATGCGCTGGCAGGACGGTAAAAAAAGTCCTGCTAGCAGCATCTTTGGAGCGGTGAAGGAGCGGAGTGTATACCGCTCCTTTACCGCTCCTGCCCATTGAAATCAATGGAACGGCGCGGTTATACCGCCGGCAGAGCGCCTCTGCAGAGGCGCTTTGCGGTGGTATTTAACCCTTTCTCAGCCGCTAGCGGGAGGTAAAACCGCCCCGCTAGCGGCCGCATACCGACGGTAAAACGCCGCTAATAATAGCGGCGTTTTACTGCAGACGCCGCCCCCCGCCCCAGTGTGAAAGGGCTCTAAAGGCAGTCATGCGGTCTTTCACTCCCTGGAACTAGACTGATTGTTTCTTCCAGGCCTAAACAATTGTCTGTATAGCAGACAGAAATAAGCATGACGCTAATTTCTGTTGCTACGCAAAAGAGGCCCCGGGATAGGGCAGTGTAAAAGGGCCAGTTTGGTGTCTTTACAAATTGTCAAATGAAATAAGGTGTGTAGCAGGCCAAAGACCCTGGATAGTAGTGGGCAAGACCACAAGATGTGCAATACATCCCCTTGTTGGCCACAATTCCTGAAGCATCTATCACTGCACCCATGATGTGCATGGGCTAACCGGGCAGGGACCTAAGAGTTGTTGTTTTTTTCAAGCTTTGGATACAATGGGGAAAGGTTTAATCGCCCTTGTGTCGAGAAGATCTTCCCTTTGCTCCCCTTATAAAAATGCTACTAATGCAAAGCAGGTCAGACATTACCCCGCTGCCATTTAAAGTGGTTGTAAACCCTTACATATACCAAGTGAAGCGACTAGCCTCAGGTAATATACAGAGATGAAACAAATCCTCCTCCATAAGTTGTACCTGTTTATCTGCAGTCTTCTCTTCTTTACATTCGTTCAAAGTACATAATTTCTAAAGCTAGACTGAGCTGTCAGAAAAAAAAAGGGGACAGAGAGCTGAAATTACACACTGCAGAGCTCAGGGAGGAGAGTTTTGAGGACGGATTGGAGGGAAGGGAACAGAAGGGACACCCCCCCTCCACACAGGAACAGAGCTGAGGCTGTCAATCAGCTGGAGCTCCCTCCCCTGACACCTTTTTTCTCTTGGTGTCAGGAAAACTTGGCAGAAGGGGCTCAAGCTGATAGCAGAGGAATTAAGCAGCAGACAGAAATTACACTTATGCCGCGTACACACGGTCAGACTTTTCGGCTACAAAAGTCCGACGGACGCCGACGGACCAAATCCGGCGGACAATCCGATCGTGTGTGGGCTTCCCTGGACTTTCAGCGGACTTTTCCAGTCGCAAATCTGACGGACTTTAGATTTGGAACTTGCTTCAAATCTTTACGTCGTAACTCCGCCGGACCCAGAAATCCGCTCGTCTGTATGCTAGTCCGACAGACAAAAACCCACGCTAGGGCAGCTATTGGCTACTGGCTATCAACTTCCTTATTTTAGTTCGGTGTACGTCATCACGTACGAATCCGTCAGACTTTTCTGTGATCGTATGCAGGCAAGTCTGTTCGTTAGAAAGTCCGCCGCAAGTCCACCAAAAGTCCGTTAAAAGTCTGTCGGATGGGCTGTCGGACTTTTGTAGCCGAAAAGTCCGACCGTGCGTACGCCCCATTAGTGCTCTGGATTGAGAAAAGTACACACTATAGAGGGATATGCTTTGTTCATATTTCATAGCCGAGGTTTACAACCACTTTAAATAAAAAAAAAAATTTTTTCCTGAATATACATCCTTAATATAATCACACACATAGGTTGGACTTGATGGACTTGTGTCTTTTTTAGACCTCACCTACTATGTAGTATGTAGGTACTGAGAGCCAGACTGGCACCATAACATAGATCTCCTCTACTCCTGTTCTGCTGACAATTGTAAATTGATGAAAAATAACTAAAGGAAATGGATTCAAGCAGAAGCCAAGTAAATCATCTGTTAGGGGGTTGCTGTAAGACGTGTGTACCAGCAGAGGCTGCCAGAGCCCTAATGCGTGGCACATATAAGAAACTGGAGACGGAGTTTGTTACAGACTCTTAATCTATCGGTTACAAAGAGAAAGTCGGAGCGGGAACTTACTGTCTCCATCAGAAGCTCAGTGAGGTAAGGCTAGCCAGGCACTGGAATAAATGTTTCATGAAGACGATGAATGTTACAGAAGGGTTCACTTCCCTGCCCAGGATTAGGAACCTGAAAAGACCTTTTTCAAGCAGTTGACAAATTTATGTCAAATTCTGGAACTGGTCAGTCAAGTCCATGAGCACATCAGAGCGATTCATGCATCTTGTCTTTAATGAGAAAAGTATATTTTCAGTGATCACATAAAGGGTTAGTTCACCTTTACCGAAAAACTACCCACGCAGGTAAGGGGTGTCTGTAGAAGAAAAACTGTGCAGCTTTGGCTAATGTTGGATAATGCCCTTGCTATAGGTGTAGGCCATTTTACATTCTGAAGCCTGACTGAAAAACTCCCAGAGATGGCATCAATCCATCCCGCCTTGTTGATAGGATATTGCTAAGACACTCCAAGCCATTACTGATCACCCTCACCATCACAGGAGCAAGCTCTCAAACCCCACACATGCACAGATCACTATCTCCTCTACTGCAGCATCACTGAGCTCAGAGCTACTACAGTACTGCAGGGAGGAGAGTGCGCACATGTGAAGAAGTTTAAAATCGGCTGTGAGCGTCTCAGCAATGTCCTAGCAACAAGGCCAGGTGGAATGATGTAATCTCTTGGAGTTTTCCAGCCAGACTTTGTGAGGTATGTAAACGGCCCACTCCTAAAGCAAAGTCATTATTTAACTTTGGCCAAAGCTGCACAGTTTTTTTTTTTTTTATCTACAGGCACCCCTTACCTGCATAGGTAGCTTTTTTGGTAAAGCTGAACTAACCCTTTAAGTTGCTACTAAATAGAGATGGGCCAAAAACCCCCTTGTTCGGTTCACAGCAGAACTGAACAAGAGAAAAGTTCTGCCCCAAACCACAAACTCCATTGAAGTATGGGAGCAGGTTTGACATTTCTTATATAGGTACGGGCGGGGTCACCTGGCGACATCACCTGGTGGCACCTCCCCATCCTCCTGTGTGACATCATGGACCGGTGCATGCTGCGTCGGTGACATCACAAGGGGGCGGTGCCACCAGGTGATGTCACCAAGTGGCCCCGTCCTTATCTACATAAGAACTGTGAAACAGCGGAGGAGGCATTCAGCGGTCAGCCGTCAATGAGTGCGAAGCGTGATTGACAATGGATCTACATCAGGGGACACAGTTTTTTTATTTTTAATAAAGGAATAGTCAAAAACTGTCTGTGTTTTTATTACTTTTTGACACTTTTTTGGTGAATGGGAAGGGGTACTATGTACCCCATACTCATTCACATGGGGGGTGGGATCTTAAAGGGGGCTTGCAAATTCCGATCAGCCCCCTGCCCGCAGACCCCCACAACCACAGCCCAGCTGTCAGTGGGGGGAGCCTATTGACAGCTGATGACTCATCGGCTGTTAAAGTGGAGTTCCACCCAAAAGTGGAACTTCCGCTTTAGGAACTCCTGACCCCCTGACATGCTGCATTTGGCATGTCATATTTTTTGGGGGGAGCGGGTACCTAGTTTTGACAGGTACCCAGCTCCCTCTTCTGCTCAAAACACTGCGGCGCACAGAGCGGAAGTTCTCCTCTCCCCCGTCCCTCCCTGCAATCTTCTGGGACACGTCACAGCCCAGCCATTCAGGATGTGCAGCGCTACTCGCGCATGCGCAGTGCACACCCGGCTGTGAAGCTGCGAGCTATCACATCCAGGTGCCCACACTAGTGATGTCAGTGCTGGGGAGAGGCGGGGAAGGGAACCAAGGCTTCGAGCGGCCGCATCACTGGATCGTGGGACAGGCGAGTGCGTGTTTATTAAAAGTTAGCAGCTACACTTTTTGTAGCTGCTGAATTTTAATAGACACAGAAATGGCTGGAACTTCTCTTTAAGGATGCGGCCAGCTTCCTGGCCCTGCTCCTCAACAACCAGCTTTTACTGCGCCCCGATTAGGCAAAGCTTTGCCCAACCAGGGCGCAGAGCGCAATGTGCAGTGCACACTGCTTTGCAGGGCGTTCGGCGTGGCGACCACCCGCCGAACGCCCTGCAAAATCAGGTGTTACCCTAATGGGAGAAGCAGCCAATGTTCGGCCCAAACTCATGCACAGTCTGAACCGTTCGCCCAAACCTAACTACTGAAGTGTAGTTAATGTAAAAATGAGCCTTTTGGCCAAGCTATGGACATTCAAATAACAATCCGTCAGTGCAGCAGCTGTGAGCTCATATTGACCCTTTCAATACTTGGGCATACAGGACATGTCCAAGTAGCTCAAAATGTTAATGTAAACCCAGAGCAAGTGTACAGGAAGAGGAAAAAAAAAAGGGGGGGGGGGGGGTAAAGCTGCTTAAAGACTCTACTTGAACACCTTTGCTGCTTCTCTTGCAAACCTGGAGGATGAATTGCTCCAGCGCACCTTCAGCTACAGAGGTCAGTAAGGGGTTGTTTGTTTTAGATATATAGATACTTACATGTCCATGGCCTGGCCACAAAGTCAATTTTTGATATGACATCGATATTTTAAACAAGCTTGCTGTTCTATATTTTTTGTCATTTTATTAAAAATAGACATACGCCATTAGAGAGGGTTCTCAGTAGCTCAGTGCAATTACATGTTCTCTCTCTCTTTTTTTAAGTATTGAGTGTTTTATGAGTGTCACAGGCTTGCATTGTAAGAAAGGAGCAGTAAAGCATAAATACTGTAGATTGTAGACAAGGTCTGAAGTCTGTAGGTGCACAGCTTTAGACTCCATTAGTACCAGCACTCTGCTATGATTACCACATTTTACACAGAACATTTTCTTGTTTCCCTGTTCCTAACCTGGCCTAGAATGTTGTAATATTACGAAAATGATCTTTTCTTCCCCAAGTTCAGCGACTCCATGCTTGTTCCTGTTCAGTGATTCACAATGTATTTTAACAAAGTGGGTCAACAATGACGACTCGCATATTTATTTTATGACATGTGTCCTTAACTGTTGGTCACAGCAAGATAATTTGTAACTGACCTAATCTCTGTAAAATGGGGACAAAGTCAACGGGGAATGCATAGTGTGTTACACCTGCAGCACTTTTGGAGACCTCTCATCTTATAGGATGTCAGCCATAAAGGGTTTCATGTGACCTTGCCCTCGCGATGACCATACATGCTTCAATCTGCTTGTAGGATAATTAAATTGTTTTAGTATTACCCTACGATCTATGAAAAAACTTTTTGTGTGGGCAATCTCATGAATGCTTTCAATTAATTTTCTAAAGGTTAAATTACATTTGAGACACAAGGTGCCTCCCATTTTCCATTTCTCTTTCTGACTTTTTTTTTACCCATCTTCTTTTACATTCCCCTCTGTCCGTTACACATTTTGTAGTATAGGGTGTCCTGAGATTTGGCAGCTTGTACTTTTTGTGTAGGCGTGGGGTTAACCCTACCAAACACTTCTCCACTTTTTTAAAATGTACAAATGTTTTTGGGTCCGGTCCGGTCACGGTAGTTGTGCTGTAGGAGGCATTTTTCGCAGATGACTCTTTGTGGTAATGCAAGACTGTGCTTAAAGTGGATGTAAACCCAATGTCATCCTTTCTAAACTACTGCCATATGGGTTATCTATAAGGATATACATGCCTCCTGCATGTATCTTTACCTGTCTAATGTCTCCCCTCTGTCTGTTATGAGACCCGAAAAACTGCATATTCTGTGGGCGGGTCTGTTGTCTGGAGCTCGGTGGGTGGAGTCATGATGTCAGTAGACTCCCCGCTCACCTCTACATTCCACTTGTCAATATTCATTTTCTCCTGTGTATTTCTTACACTGAACTTCTGCTATGATCTCTAACATCCAGTGAAAAGACAGGAAAGTAACCACATGACTTCAGCATGCCAAATCATGGTGAGGTGTGGAACAGCCAATCCTTGCAGAGCTGCTGAAGAAAGGAGTGGGGGAGGGAATTTAAAAATACTGCATATCTCTTAGGCTAGAGCCCGAGATGTAAATCACCTGTCACTCACAGCAAGGGGGAGGATTTGACAAAGTTTTTCTCAGTTTGTCAAGAATTGTCTCACTGAACAATAAAAGAGGATTGCTCAGAGATGGATTAACTCTGTGTGGCAAGACTGGGCTCAAATGATAGGAAATCTTATACTCTACAGTATGATATAAAAAAAATAAAAAAAATTTCGGGTTTACATCCACTTTAAGCTCTGTTTGATATGGGTTTGGAGAAGTTGTATTTTACGCTCTAAGCCAACAATCTTTTTTTGTATGTATGACTCCATACTTGTTCTGCAATATTGGAGTGATGCTGTTGTCTGCCTACAATTTCTTCATATTTTTGTATTTTATTGTATTATAACTGTACTGTCTCCCTTTTATATTGTAAAGCGCTGCGTAAACTGTTGGCGCTATATAAATCCTGTATAATAATAATAATACTCACTAGTGTAAAAAAAAAAAATAATGAAAAGACATATTGAAATTTGCAAATGCTGTTGGGTTGTAATCCAAACAGTAGCCACATTCAGTGGAGGATTTGGCTTTGTGTATAGGAATGTGCTTTTTCTTTTGCCAGGCCAGCAATTGCACAAGGACATCGGATGGCAGCTGGTAGAGAGTAAACATTGGTTATACTGAGCACTATTAGTTACACCCAGAGTGTCTGCGTTAAATAGGCATGGATCACAAAATAGGTGAGAAAATGAACTCATTAGCCAATGATGTCTTGTTTATGTGGCCTGCCATATACAGTAGAAAGTATTCATTAAGACTATTGATGTTGAACAGAGCAAGGAAAATCATCACAGTGACTCTAGTTCATCAGTTGATGGGTCTGCTCTGGAAGAGTCAATATTGACCAATATCTAATCATCTCTCTGAGCCTGACATAAATTCAGCTGTACCAGACTAATCTCTATCTAGATAAATCCATATAGGAACATGTTTACAAATAAATTCATTGCCAACAAACAAAACATCCACGTATGAACATCATCGCATCAAGGATCTTAAACCATAAAGTGTCTAGAGCAGTTTGTTCATTGCTGGGAAAAATCCTTCACACCGTCTGAGATGGAGCCCAGCGTACAAGTTAATGGGACGTACTGTGGAAACTCCAAGCTGTCACATTCTTATCTTGGCACCAGCAATGGTAACAGCTTAATAGCTACAAAAACATATGCAAACCCATCTGTAATCAGAACAGACAGAACCATTTTGAATGCTATTATCAGGGCTGTGGGTGTTATATCAGGATTTGGCAATTTCAAACTTAAGCAGCACACCCACTGCTTTGTTCACCCACAGGGGGAAAGAGGAAGAGCCCTGTAAAGCTGCACGACGATCTGATCATAGCTTACACAATGCCAATGACACTCTTCCTAACCCCATATGGAGCCTAACTATTGGCTGTTCCGTGTACTCCTCTACCAGAAACAGAAGAACCACATATTTTAAATCAGTCTGATAGGTGAACAGAGCAACTGGGGGGTGAAAGTGATTGTAAAGCTTGAATTTTTTTTTTTTTAATGCCCCGTACACACGGTCGGATTTTCCGATGGAAAATGTCCGATCGGAGCGTGTTGTTGGAAATTCCGACCGTGTGTGGGCTCCATCGGACATTTTCCATCGGATTTTCCGACACACAAAGTTGGAGAGCAGGAGATAAAATTTTCCGACAACAAAATCTGTTGTCGGAAATTCCAATCGTGTGTACACAAATCCAACGGACAAAGCGCCACGCATGCTCAGAATAAATAAAGAGATGAAAGCTATTGGCCACTGCCCCGTTTATAGTCCCGACGTACGTGTTTTACGTCACCGCGTTTAGAACGATCGGATTTTCCGACAACTTTGTGTGACCGTGTGTATGCAAGACAAGTTTGAGCCAACATCCGTCGGAAAAAATCCTAGGATTTTGTTGTCGGAATGTCCGAACAAAGTCCGACCGTGTGTACGGGGCATAAGTCTGAACAAACATACAGGTGCATCTCATAAAATTAGAATATCATCAAAAAGTTACATTTCAGTAATTCAATTCAAAAAGTGAAACTTTTTAATTTTGATGGTTATGGCTTACAGCTTGCGAAAACCCAAAATTCAGTATCTTAGAAAATTAGACTATTACATAAGACCAATAAAAAAAGGATGTTATGGAAGCCCAGGTTGCTTTGATAGGGGCCTTCAGGTCGTCTGCATTGTTGGGTCTGGTGTCCCACTGTGTTTTATCAAGTCAGCGCAGCCCTCTACCAGGAAATTCTAGAGCACTTCATGCTTCCCTCTGCTGACCAGCTTTATGGAGATGCTGATTTCATTTTCCAGGAGGACTTGGCACCTGCCCACACTGCCAAAAGTACCAATACCTGGTTTAATGATCATGGTATCACTGTGCTTGATTGGCCAGCAAACTCGCCTGACCTAAACCCCATAGAGAATCTGTGGGGTATTGTCAAGAGGAAGATCGGAGACACCAGACCCAACAATGCAGACAAGCTGAAGGCGGCCGCTATCAAAGCAACCACCTCGCCGATTTTTTTGCTTAGAATAAAAAGATCACGATTCTCTTACGATTCTCGCGGCGTAAAATCTTTCACATTATACATAAAAAATTGGGCTAACTTTACTGGTTAGTTTTTTTTTTTAATTCATTAAAGTGAATTAAGTAATTTTTTCCTAAAAAAACTGCATTTGAACGACTGCTGCGCAAATACAGTGTGACATAAAATATTGCAACAAGCACCATTTTATTCTCTAGGGTCTCTACAAAAAAAAAAAAATGTATGTATGTACAATATATATATATATATATATATATATATATATATATATATATATATATATATATATATATATATATATATATATATATATATATATATATATATTTTATATATATATATATATATATATATATATATATATATATATATATATATATATATATATATATATATATATATATATATATATATATATATATAATGTTTGGGGGTTCTAAGTAATTTTCTAGCAAAAAAAAACAAATTACCGTATTTATCGGCGTATAACACGCAGCCCAAGTTTAGGGGGGGGAATTTTAGGGAAAAAAACTTTTTAAGGAAAAAAAAAAACTTACATTTAAATGCCCATCAATGCAGCCTTGTCAGTGTCATCTGCAGCCTTTCAGTGTCATTTGCAGCCTTTCAGTGTCATCTGCAGCCTTGCCCAGTTACACTGCAGACTTTTCAGTTTTTAAATATGGCGCTTTAGGCTCCTCTCGTAGTGATGTGGGTGGAGCTGAGCGCCGCCGACATTCATACATAGCCGAGTGTACTCTGAGCTAGCCGAACACACTCGGCTATGTATGAATGTCGGCGGCGCTCGGCTCCGCCCACATCACGAGAGAAACCGAAAGCAGCCGAGAGCCGCCGACATTCATACATAGCCGAGTGTACTCGGCTAGGCTAGGTTCGGCTCGGCTCGGCTCCGCTCACAGTCACGCCCAGTCCTGTGTTATGTCCATCAAAGGGCGGGACTGGGCGTGACTGTACACTCGGCTATGTATGAATGTCGGCGGCTCTCGCTCCTCCGCTCACAGTCAGCGGGGATCAGCGGGGGATCGGCGTATAACACGCCCCCGTGATTTTCCCCTGATTTTAAGGGGAAAAAAGTGCGTGTTATAAGCCGATAAATACGATATTTTAACTTGAAACCAACAAATGTCAGGAAGAGGTTTAGTGTTTAAGTGGTTAAACTTCCATCATTTACACACCAAAGTGTATTCCTTTGATCTATGAAGGACAAATTGTTACAATGTTTATACTTAAGTTCCACAAGAATGTTGTGATTCTTGGCAGACTGCCCGTTCTTGTTTTTTTTTCCTTTCTTTTGATGGCTGTGGGCTTTAGCAGAGCAGAGAGAATTCTCTCCATAGAAAGAATCGGGAAATACTTTGTCAAGATCGCAACAGGGAAAAAAAAAAAAAATAAAAATCACGATAACGATTCTTAACGATTTATCGTCCAGCTTTAGTGCATACAATAATGTACATGGACATACTTTTCAGTAAGCCAACATTTCTGTATTAAAAATCCTTTTTCTTGTTGGTCTTATGTAATATTCTAATTTTCTAAGATACTGAATTATGAGTTTCCACTAGCCGTAAGCCATAATCAACAAAATTAAAAGAAAAATGCTTGAAATATATCACTCTGTGTGTAGTGCATCTATAAAAAAATATATGAGTTAGTTTCACTTTTTGAATAGAATTACTGAAATAAATTAACTATTTGATGATTTTCAAATTTTATGAGATGCACCTGTACATGTCATGCTTACCTGCTCTGTGTATTCGTTTTGCACAATGTAGCTCGGATCCTCCGCTCCTCAGGTCCCCTGCCATTGCTTCTGGCTCCTCCCCCCATAGGAAGCTGTTTTCCATGGGGGCACTCATGCGTGCTCAATCCTGAGCCGAGTTGTCTGCACCTATTCAGACACACAGCCCGGCTTTGCCCCGCCCCCCACTCTCTGCTCACAGGTTTTGAGCCTGTGGGAGCCGGGAGAGGGGAGAAGAGCTGCTGCAGACGTGTACAGCACAGGACCAAGATCGGGTTCAGGTGAGTATTTAGAGGGGGGCTGGTAGTGAAGCCACTAATAAAAGTTTTTTTTTTACCTTAATGCAGAGAAAGCATTAGGGTGAAAAACCTTTTACCTTTAGAACAACTTTCTTTTCAGTATATAGCAATTACTTTCAAATGAGGCTGTCCAAACCCTAGCATTCACAGTCATCTTGTCTACCCTCCAACAACTAATGGACACAAGAAGTAAAGTTTCATGGACATCACAGTGTGATGGGATATTGTAGAGGACTGAGTATACTATCACACAGAGTATCATATAATGTGGAACCAATATGTTAAGTGATGTGCTGCCTAATTAAGGAAAAAGGGGGCATGTAAAGGCCAGAGAAATAAATTATACATTGCAATTTGTGAACTAGCATGTACGTTATAGCAGCAGTGGCTGTAAAGACACCAGCAGTCACATTTCTTTGCCTTATTTTATCCTCCATCATATCAAACTCTTATATTGAAGAAAAGTAACCCAAAATGTATTAACTCTTCCTGAAAAAAATGTAATGATATCCCACAGGATCGAAAGGTTTTCAGCTGAATACTAAAAATCCTGTAGAAAACCATCTAACCCAGTCTCTATCAAACTTTTTATACTACCGTGTTTCCCCGAAAATAACCACGGGTCTTATATTAATTTTATCAGTAAAAGACACAGTAGGGCTTATTTTCGGGGTAGGTCTTACCATGTAATGTGCTCTCTTCTCTCCCCCTCTCTCTCCCTGCCTGACAGGAATCCCCAATGCGAACCAAGTTAAAATGCTTGTAAAATCCTATAATTCAATCTATTACAGCAGTATATAATGTACAATGTGTGTGTTTCTGTAATATAATTGTGCCAAATACCTTCATTATAGCTCTTCTGTGACCCGCCGGAGCTCCCTTCCCCACGATTATATTACAGAAACACACACATTGTACATTATATTCTACTGTAATATATTGAATTATAGGATTTTACAAGCATTTGAAACTAGGGCTTATTTTCGGGGTAGGGCTTATATTCCAGCCCTGCTGGAAAATAATGCTAGGTTTTATTTTCGGGGTAGGTCTTATTTTCGGGGAAACACGGTAGAGGAACCCTTTGTCAGGAACCATGAATCAGACAGACAGAAATGAGGTAAAAAAAAAAAAAAAAGGGATTGGTAACCAAAGCGGGTAGTCAAACATGCCAGTAATCAGGAAATCAGAGATCAGCGTAGTCGGAGGCAGAAGAACAGGATCAGAACCAGAAGGAACGTCAGCCGGGCAAAGTCTTTCACAGGAACACAGCAGAGAATCTCCAGATACGTTGACCAAGGTGAAGGCAGGAAAGGAATGAACAAGGCAGTTTAAATAGCCAGAAGGGGCTGGCTGTAGGTGGGAATGACGAGCAGATGATGATAACCCGGTGAGCCACTGAGGGATCAATGATTGCTGACATCCAGCTGAGCAGCCTGAGCACAGAGAAGGAAGCTGCCAAGAGCTCAGCCCTGACACCCTTGAAATAATTTTAGGGTCTCTGCATACCCTGGAAAAATCAATTCATTGTGGGTTAGTGGAAAAAAATGCACCGTATATCGGTGGTCAGTGATAAGAATGTCCCCTTACAGTGGTGGAGAGAATGCCACCCTTATAGATAGCTTAAAAGAAATGGTGTTGTTCAGGGAACTCTGCAAGCACCATCCAATGGGAAGTCAATCAGCCACAGCTCAAGGAACCCCTAGCAACTTCTGGAGGAGCCCTCAGTAAGAATGGCTGATCTGTTCAATCCCTGTGTTTAGCTTGGCACAGGGGTCAAATTATTAAAGACAAATCGCTGTCTTTGTTGTCAAATCGCTAGCCCCTGCCACCTTCTTAGCTAACCAAGAACACTTAGAAATGAAGACAGAGTTCTGAGTGACAGCTCAGGAGGAGAGGTGGTGTGACAGGCAGGGCAGTCATCAGAAATTTTTGGGCTTTAGGCCTGGGGCCCCCCCGAGCCTGACCACCAACATTCCACAGAGATTGCCCACATCCTACCGAATCCGCACACCGGCCACCTCACCTGTACGCACTCAGCCCCCCCCCCCAATCCTGTATATATGTCAGCTCCCCTCACACCTGTATATATTTCAGCCCCCCCACACACCTGCATATATGTCAGCGCCCCCCCCCCCCACACACCTGTATATGTCAGCTCCCCCCCACACACACCTGTATATATGTCAGCCCTCCCACACACCTGTATATATGCCAGCCCCCACACACCTGTATAAATGCCAGCCACCCCACACACCTGTATATATGTCAGCACCCCCACACAGACACACCTGTATGTATGCCAGCCCCTCACATACACAAACCTGTAAAACACACAAGGCTCTGGCCCCTCCCTGTACACAAACAGCCCCCCTCCCTTTCCCTCACAGCCCCTACTTGTAAAGAAGGTCTTCCTACCTGGTCCCAGCCTGTTTTCACAAAGTTGACATGTTACTGAGAAGCACAGTACAAATCACACGAGGGGTGCACATACACATAGTAGCCAGAGGTGGCAGTAAAGAGTTCGATGTCTGAGCTCAATGACACGAGAACAGCAGAAGCTGTGAAATAGTTTCTATACTGCACAGCATGGCTCCGCCTTCTCCCGTCCTGCCTTCTTCTGGTCCCGGCGGGCCCCTCGATCCCCTTACAGTTGTGACAGCTGTACCCCCCCTGATGGCGGCCCTGGTGACAGGCAGTGTACACAGAGCTGCACATCCCCCACCTCTCTTTCTCCTAAGCTGCCAGACAGAACATCACTGTGCTGTATCCCCATCTCTCCTCTTTAGTTTACACAGAGTCTGGAGCAGCAGCCTGCTATTCAGGAGAACAGAGGGGGAAGAAACTGTCAGCTTGTTCTGTGAATGATTGCAGGTCAAGAAGAGTGCTTTTCACAAAAACACACTTTAACAACAGCACAAGCCGGGTACTATACTAGACTCTCTCCAACTAACGTAGTAGATAGTGTGTGCTATTGTCAGATTGTATTTTTGTGAATGAAAGCGCTCTTCTCTAGGTTTTATTATTCACATTACAAGCTGATAGTTTCCACTTTCTCTGTGCCCTGAAGAGTAGACTGCAGCTCCAGACTCTGTTCAAAGAAAAGAGGAGAGATGAGGAGCCAGCAACTGCAAAATGGAGAGGTACTCAGTGCTGACTGTATCTCCTCCTTCATACGAACCACCAGATTTTTAAGCCTCAGGAGGGGTGAAGCTACAGCCAGAAATAACAAAAGAGAAAGTTTTTTTTTTTTTTAACATCCACTGCTGAGGTTTTAATGGGGAATATGCTATGTGCGGAAGATCCCCTGGAGGATTTGACACACTTTATTTTCACTTTTGTTTTTTTTAGGAATACCTCTCCAATACAAACTGTGTTCCTATGGTTCTTGAGTTGGCTAGTATATTACTGCTCTGCCCATAAAAAAAAAACAAAAAAAAAACAAAAAACAAAAAAAAACCAAACAACTACTCAGTTTTGATTGTCATTTGCATTTAATAAAATATGACATGTCGGAAGCTGTTCACACTTTAAATGTCTATTTCCCTGGTTTGCATTGATATATTATTTATATAAAGACACTCCCCAAGATCCGACCTTACCTGGTGAATTTCCTGCCAGCCATTTTCATCTTTGCAGCCAACACTAGCATGTTCATAAAGGAGCAGCTCACAGCAATACGGGTCTCCGCCCACCATGGCGGTGTGGTAGAGAGGAGTCAGGCCACGACTGTCCTTGTAGTCAGGAGATGCACCCAACTCCAGCAGGGTCTACCAACAAAAGAATAGAACACAACATTTACAAAATTATCTACTTTAATGGTAATTGTAAAAAAAAAAAAAAAAATGTAAGTCAATCCCAAATACTGTAGGTCTGACAAAGAGAATGAGAGAAAGAGAATGCAAAACCTACAATCACACCAAGCATTACAAAATGCTTAGCTTTAATAATATTTCAAACACATTATATCCCTTGCATCCAGTCTCTGGCTTCATTTTTTTCTGAGTCACTGACCCAGAAAATTTGAGAAGTAAAGTAAAAATTAGAGTGAAGTCAGAACTCCTGATCTGCATACCAGTTCCAGGTCATTGACTCAAAAGCACTGAAGCAAAAGGGTCAGCATGACAGCTATGAAACATGTAATACAGGAGAAGGCCAGTGATTGCAGCTCTGTACTACTCTGTTAACAGATTTCGTTAAAGTTATTTGAAGTCCTGTGATCTACAATCTATATAATCTATATTCAAAGGCCACTTCCAGTAGGTTGACTCTGCATTCAAGGTCCTAGCGCCCTCTAGCTATAGGTATATCCACCAATAAGAAAAAGGCTGGCAGGACATGCTGGAATTTGCACTGTATCTAAAGTACAGGGGGTCCCCAGGTTACAAACAAGATCGGGACTGTAGGTTTGTTCTTAAGTTGAATCTGTTTATAAGTCACAACAGGTACATTTTTTAAGTGTAGCTCCAGACTAAAAAAATTTTTAAGCTTTTTGGATAGCATAGGGAAGTGTTAACCCCCCTGTAAAGTGTGTTTTGCTGTCTGTGCCCCTGTTCAGAAGATTTCACCTCACTTTCTGTCCCAATGACAAATCGGATTTTGAAAATTTTGGGTTGTTGTGGAAACAAGCCTTGGTGATAAAGCTTCAGTGGAGACACCTTTTTCCCATAATAACTCTTACAGGAGTGAATTTCCCTTCCTAGGGGTAGATTTCCTCTCACTTCCTGTTGTCTCCCTCCGTTTGTAAGTAGGAGTTGTTTGTAAGGCGGATGTTTGTAACTAGGGGACCTCCTGTAATCAATTTGTGATTTTAAATAATTCCCCCCATCACACCACAACATAAGTGAATGCTTTTATGTACAGTGGAACCTTGGTTTCCGAGTAACGCGTTAACGAGCATTTTGGAAGACGAGCAACTTTTTTTTTTTTTAATTCTGACTCGGTTTGCGAGTGTTGTCTCGCAAAGCGAGCAGAATTCAAGCTAATGTGGTGTGCAGTAGCGCATTTGGCCAGAGGTGCGGGGGCGCCGGTGACACTCGGAATCACTCCGTTCCCTAACCTTTCCGAGCTGTCCCTGAGTTTTTCCAGGGCTCTCCGGTGCCCCCCCACCTCTGGCCACATGCGTTATTGCATGCAATAGAAGTCAATGCAGAACGAATTATCTTTGTTTCCATTGACTTCTATGGGGAAACTCGCTTTGATATGCGAGTGCTTTGGATTACAAGCATTCTCCTGGAACGGATTATGCTCGTAATCCAAGGTTCCACTGTATTTGTACATTTAACTCAGACTTGCATTAAAGCTTATGAGAACCCCACTCAAAAGGTATTTGTTTTGTTAAATCACTGTCATTTTTTACTTATTTTTTTCTACTTTTTTATACCTATGTTGCCTATCAAGCACTTCAGCCAATTCCTGTCTACAATATCTGCACATCATTGCAAAGGGTGGGTTTCATTTTTTGTTGCATTCTTTATTTAAATTTTTCCTTCCAAACTTTCCAACAACGAAGGCACATCATGTATAACAGGTAAGAGGGTGATATAGAGATTGTACCATAAACATCAAGATAACATGGTTACAGTATTATAAAAATAAAATATGTATTCTAATGCAAACCCGAGAGAGAATCAGTCAAGAAAAGGATAACAAACACCAAAAAGATGAATGTTATATATTGGATGTCTCATTCTTTGAAATAGCATTAAACATGGCGTAAAGGTGATGATGCGGCACTACCAGCTGGTATTTAAAGGGCTGAAGTTTCAACAAACGCAACCTGCCACATGAAATCAGTTATTAGCGTTTGAAGAGTGGCTAGTGGGATGGAGTTTGGTGGTTCTTTCCCCACGTCTCCACACTATGGAAGAATCCTAACGTGCCCAACTTCTAGAACTATCCATATCCCATTTTATGGGCCAGGTTTAGGATTATGAAACTACAAGATGTGAGAAATGGAGCCTTGATGTCCTTCGATGATTTAAAATTCCTGTACCAGCTGCCTACCTCTCACTTCAATTGTTACCCACTATTTAGATGTGCCCTTTCAGGTGCAGTTTGGGTCTAGCTGAGCCTCATTCCAGCCAACCAGTCTTGAACAAATGCTGTGGGATGATGACTTTAGTAAGTCGCTGTCTACTATTTTTAATTCCCTTTTCCCAGAAACAGATAGACTATTACAGGTATGCTGAGCATTGTAGGTGACTGAGGTCTCTGATTTAGATGATGATTGAGATGAATTATAGGAAGCCCCCTTTACAAAACTGGTATCAGCTAAAGGCCAAATGATCAGTTATAAATGAAGTGAAATCTCTGCAATGGGACACTGATGGGGAAAAAAACTGTCAGGGGTTATAACCCTCCCTTGCTCTATCCAAAATGAAAAAAAAAAGTTTTGCCTATAGTTCTACTTTAACTCTGCTCTTACCACCTAGGATTTAGAACCCTGTACTATATTCCGTCCTTATCGCTGTATTGTCTATTATATGGAGCTTGACTGGATTGTCTGTATATGCTACAGTACACTGGATGTGCCTTTCTGCAGAATTTGTTGGCTTCTTCACTCCCTGGAGATGTCGTTTATGGAACTATTTCTGTTTCCAATCAGTTTTTGTACTCGGTATACAAATTCACACTTAGGCTGGCCATATACAGTGCAAATTTCTTTCCTACAACCTTGGGTTGCAGGAAAGAAATTTGCACGATTCGCCAATCGACACAGACGGTGTTGACAGGGGAATCTCTCCTGCTGAACAATTGTCTTCTCCCGGTGGGGAAGAAAGTGATTATTGCTAGCGGTTATAGCAGCCGCTAGCTATAATAGCAAGAGAATTCAACAGGCTGGTTGTACCCAAGTTGATCGATTGATCAACTTGGTACATTCAGCCTGCCCATTAACAGTTCGAATCTCGGCCGGTTCCTGCTGAACCAGACGAGATTCGAACCATGTATGGACGGCCTTAGGATGAGAAGTATACTGTACTAGTTGCAGGTGACAGTTTCTTACTTGTCTGATTAGTTGTCTGTTTCTGTAAATGCAAATTTAAAATCTTTTCACTTAAAAGGAATAAAAAAAAAAAAAAAAAATGCCGTAAAGGGTGGGTTTTTTGATGGTGACAACAATGAATTATGCCTGTGCAATGAGTGTCAGCATGGCCACTTGCAATTTCCATTGGGAATTTGCGTTATGAGGTCACAATGAAGGAGAAAAAAACTGGGAAATGGGGACAGGGGGGTTTTCACACACAGCTTGCCCAAAGATCTTCAAGGCAGGAAACCCAAGCTAAATTTTTTTATTGATGGCGGCAGCTTTTCTAATATTGCAAATTACTTTTGAAATTACTTTAAAATCTAAAAACTAAAGATTTTAGCAATTAGGTTTACATATACTTTAAAATGAACTTAGTATTTTATTATATTTCCCTCTTATGCCCCATACACACGGTCGGACTTTGTTCGGACATTCCGACAACAAAATCCTAGGATTTTTTTCCGACAGATGTTGGCTCAAACTTGTCTTGCATACACACGGTCACACAAAGTTGTTGGAAAATCCGATCATTCTAAACGCGGTGACGTAAAACACGTACGTCGGGACTATAAACGGGGCAGTGGCCAATAGCTTTCATCTCTTTATTTATTCTGAGCATGCGTGGCACTTTGTCCGTCGGATTTGTGTACACACGATCGGAATTTCCGACAACAGATTTTGTTGTCGGAAAATGTTATATCTTGCTCTCAAACTTTGTGTGTCGGAAAATCTGATGGAAAATGTGTGATGGAGCCTACACACGGTCGGAATTTCCGACAACAAGGTCCTATCACACATTTTCCGTCGGAAAATCCGACCGTGTGTACGGGGCATTAGACTGTAAGCTCTAAGGAGCAGGACCCTCTGATTCCTACTGTATTAAAGTGTATTGTATTTGTACTGTCGACCCTCAAGTTGTAAAGCGCTACGTAAACTGTTGGAGATATATAAATCCTGTATAATAATAATAATAATAAAACTGCTAACAGGAAGATTCTGAACTTAAGTTGATATGCCTTAACTGCACTGAGCCTGACTGGCTAGGTTACACATAACAATTCTTTGTGCCAAGATCACCCACGGCAACTAATAAAATATGACAGTGGAAGGAGCCAGAAGGACAAAACAAATGAAGAAACATCAAAAAGGCAGAAAATAAAAGCAATTAAACAAAACCATGAAAATGAAGACATAACGGCAATTATATTACTGGCAGAACAAATAATGATTTTGCACGGTGGGAATAAAGTGGATATCAGAGGTTTTCATTTGATGGATAATTAAATTGAAAATATTTCTTATTTACAAATGAAAAAAGGCTTATTGGAGAGAAGAAATATAACTCATATGAAATTCTGTGTGTAGAAAGTAGAAACAGGAGGTGAAATAGTTCAGCTATCAGTGAACCTCAGCCTCCTAAATGAACATATAATTGCATGAGGACATTGATTCCATTTAGTGACCATGATGTGACACGGACAGGCTGATCTGCCATATAATGGGTCTGATAAGAGCTCAGTGCCCCAGTAATATCCAATTTCCCTTTCTTTCACAAGGTGAATTCAAAAAGGGGAATATTATGATGCAGAATATTGCCAGCTACATTGCAGTTAATGGAACATTTCAAGACAGGTGACCCAGTAAAGAGCAGAAATATGCCGAATTAAATTCAGGCCACGAGAAATCCTGGAGGGGCACCTGATTCCTGCAGATGAGAAACGCTTCTAGAATGCTCAGCGAAACAGTATGCCACCTGAGGGTCAGAAGATTGGAAACTAGACTCATTCCAGGGCACGAAACTACCATGAGAGGAGTAATAAGGCAGATTCTCTGACAAATGAAAAATCAAGACAGATTTATATTATATACACATGATAAATGAGACTAATGACTGGTAGCTGACCCCAATAAATATATATATAAACTAAGGAAGACTCTAAAATTTAACTTTTCTGTCTTATTTTTACCCAGCAAACTTGTCATATGGTCACACAACCTCTTTTATGTTCTTAATGTACCACTGAACCAGCCCCAATCCTTAGATTAAAAAACAAAAAAAAAAAAACACCAAATACCTACGCATATTTGTTACTGATAAATCCTAAACTACAGCTGTTATACTGGACAAAGACTCCATAAATATATACATGCTGAATAATGGGTTTTAATATATGTTTGTATGGGGTATTTATGTTTTAACAAATTAGCTATGCTTATAAGTGAAGTGCGGGATTTAAAACAAAAAAACAATTATACTCACCTACCGTATGCGGCTACAGAATCGATCCGAAGCTGCAACTGTCCACCGCCAACTCTAAGACCGAGAATCGAGCGATCACATGACCGCTCAGTTCTCGGTCTTCACTGAGTAGAGTGGTGATTGTCAGTTGTCTGCTCTCTGCTCTGGCCCTCCAGTGCTCACTGGAGCGCTGGGCTGTGGAGGGCTTAGGAGCGGATGGGTCAGGCTCTCAGCAGCGCACTGAGATGCTGAGTCAGCTGCCATTCACGCCTCTGGGTGGATCCCAACAATAATGTCAATCCCTGCAGAGCCTGGACCGGCACCATTATATCAGCCGACAGGGGGCTTTAGCACCCTGCCAGCTGAGTCTGGATTACAGGATTGTAAAAATAGGTGCATTCCTTTTGTGAGCCACATGAGAAGTATGGCTAAAAAAGCTTTAAGGACTTAGTCTAAAAACTGTAAGCACATTTATTGGGAGATAAATACAAAGTCTGAGACAGGGACACCCAGGAACAGTCAAAGTGGGTCTTATATTCAGCAAGGCAACAAACAGTTAAAGTGTTTTTAACCCTAACAAAAAAACAAACAAACAAACAAAAAAATAGGAGATGCTGTTCCTTTATAGCAGGTTAAACAGCACAGTGGTTTGTGCTGTCTAACCTGCCCCTCTGGAAGCTGTAAAAAACCTGGCTGATCCTGCCAGTTTCTGCCCTCCCCACTGTAAACTGACCACGGTTTATCATGGCTGCTGAGCCTTGACACCGTGGCCAGTTTATCCACAGCCCTGCTCTCTGCTCCTCTCCCCCTCTCCCCCCCTTCCCTGCATGTTAGCTCATGTATTTTCTGTGTGAGCTGTCTCCCCTTCTGCTGCTGTTAGTGGAAAAGTTAACTTTTCTGGTACAATGTTTTTATTGAAATATGAAAAAGGGAAAACCCAGATAACGAATTCCCACGCAGGGGATATATACAAAAAACATAAGAAAAAGGTTTACATGAAAGTACATAATGAAACATGGAAAAGTTAACTTTTAAAAATTCACTGCCAGTCCCTTACTTGTATGAAGCCATAATGTATTGTAGAAGTTTTTGTTAAAAACTATGCCTCCAAATACCTTCTGGCATGCATCTTCAGGCCGGTCACCTGACCCAAGGCCACTCTACACCTCCGATCCAGGGCTACAGCAGAAAGGGCTGAGCGGCCACGTGACGTCCCCAGTTAACATCAGAGGAAAATCTCGGCCTCTCTTGCTGTAGCCCTTGATCGGAGGTGAAGAGCGGCCGTGTACATGCAAAAAGGTATTTAGAGGCATAGTTTTTAACAAAAACGTATACAATACATTATGGATGCATACAAGTGAGGGGCTGGCAGTGTATGTAACTGTTAGGGTTACAAACACTTTAAGAGAACTTTTTACAGAAAGTTGATAGCAGAAAAATCAATGCTTCGGTTTTCCTTTTCCTAAAAACAAACAGGCAGCGCTTTTTATCTTTTTAGTGTTCTGTCAACACCCAGCCTTTTCACCCACCAAAACCTCTGGACAGCTGAGGCCCAAACAAAACATCCATAATCGTTTGTTGTCCAGTGGTCGTCTCCATCTTTGGGACCTCCTAGGGTACGATGACAAGCTCTCATCTCCTGCTCTTATGAACACTTTGGCACCCTCTGTAGACTTCTGAGCTTCCAGCTCAGGTACTTTTTCCGCCAGTGTGCTCGTTCTCCGGGTGTCTCCCGTCAACTCACGGAATTAGAGAGCATTTGCCATAGATGGGAACCGATTCGCCACTGACTTTCCACTAACTGCTGCCTTAATCCAACCAAAGGAGGATTACCTCCCCCCGGTTTTCCTCTCTAAGTGGGAATCAGATCTCACCATGCATTTTACTGATTCACAAAAGGGGAAAATTCTTAATTTTGTCCTCTATTGCCACCAAGGTCCAAGAGACCGGTCATAAGATTTTGACTAGGTGGTATAGGATGCCTGTGACCTTACACCGTGTTTTTCCGCAGGTACCAGATACGTGTTGGCAGTGTGGCACTGACTGGGGCACGATGTTCCACATTTCTGGGACTGTCCAAAAATCAACTGTTTTGGCAGGGAGTGGCCTGTACCATCAAAGATCTGCTGCACCTCACAAAACGGCCCATCAAAAAATATAAGGCCTCTCTCACAATCAAGCTTTTGAATGCTGCAAAGGCTTGCATTCCTTTGCGCTGGAGATCTGTGACTCTGCCTTTGAGGTCTCTTTGGTATTCCAAAATTAATAAATTCAGGGACATGGAGGATCTTACCTTACACAATCGGATGGAAACCTTTTCGGGACACTTGAAAGCTGTGGTAACACGGGTGGTGGCTTCGCAACGCGGTTGAACTCCTGGGACTCACTAGATTATGGCCCTGGGCGATCCTGCTTCCCTAGTTTTAGGTTTCTTTACTTCCTCTTTTTCTCTTTCTCCACCCTCTCTTTGTCACCCTTTTACCCTCTTCTTTCCCTTATGAAAGTATGTGACACATAATATCCAGCTCTAAGCTGTTACTTTATTCGTATATTTGATTTCTTTGGTGATTCATCCCCGAAGATACTTCTCTGGCCCTTGGGGTTCTTTAAGCGACCCCAGAATTTTTAACCTTTCCTTACTGTATATGGATGTCTTTAAATTCCCCTTGACTGTTTACATTTGTTGGAGGCGCTATCCGTTGCCTCTAGCTTGGATATTTGTTTTATTGCCTGATAACTGATTTAAAGTATTTATAAGACCTGTTGGCTGCTAACTGATTCGATATTTGTTTTACTTTTGTATGCATATTATAGCTAAGCAGACCCTAATGTCTACATGCCACATAGAATTTTGGTTATCCTTGTACCCCTTTATGCTGTGTCTTGCCTAGGTTGTACTGTGCAATTTTGGGTACACAAATAAAAAAAATTTTTAAAAAAAATCGACATTCCTTCCAGCCAGTGCCTTTCCCTCCACTCTGAACTGTGAGAAGGATAACATTTTTCAAACTTTCAGTGAATTCATGACAGTCCATCAACAATTACTTGCTGGGTCCCTGGATGGTGTTCTACATAAAATTTAAAGTCTTGCAGAACCAAAATCAATCTTGTTCAAGATTTCCAAAAACAGTCTGTCCAAAATAGTAATACCTTAAAGTGTTACTAAACCCACAACAGTAAAATCAGTGTTTATATGCAGTAAAGCATGCTTGTTATACTCACAGTGGAACCTAAGGGGTTAATCCTCCGCATTGTGTAAAAAGGCTGCCTCATCCTGGCTTCTCTGAGCCACCCCTCCTTCCACTGTCCCCTAATAATTTCCTGATAAACACGGTCTATGGAGTCAAGCTGCACATGCTCAGTTTGGTATTTTGTGTATTGCTAGGGAGGTTTTTTTTCCCTTGGAAGGATGCATGTGATCAGCACAGGGCCAATCAGCACTGTCCAGACAGAGGGTCAGGGGTCCTGCAGTCTCATAGGACAAACAGAAAACTCCTCCTACAAGCTTTAACCAGTGGACATAGAAGAACGGGGAGAGGAGAAAGAAAAACAATGCCATATTAAAGTTATCCATCTCATTCTTCAGATAGAGAGGGGACTACAAGTCCCTAACAGTCGGCGCATCTCACTCCTCAAATTGAAAGGGGACAACAAAGGGTTCCTGAGCCCCTCCTGGATTTTGTCACAATGAGCAGTAGGCAACCTACAGTAAATAGGTTAAACAGTAATGTAGGTTGCCTACTGCTCATTGCGACATAATCCCAGAGGGGCTTAGGGACCCTTTGTCATCTTTCAATTTGAGGAGTGAGATGCGCCAACTGTTAGGGACTTGTAGTCCCCGCTCTGAAGAAGGAGATGGACAACTTATATGGCATTGTTTTCTTTCTCCTCTCCCCGTTCTTCTATGTGTATCTGCCGAGTAGTATAAAGTAATAGCAGGCTTGTCTACTTTGTTCTCTATAGGAAGTATACAAAAAAATGGCGGACACAATCCACAACGGCCGACGTCAATCCTGCGCGACAGCGGGCGCGCAAGAAGTGACATCTAGACCGCATTTCCGGTATTTCAGAAAGTAAACAACATGGCGTGCGTTCCAGACATTAGTCTGACCGCCATAATAACACCACTAGTGGGCCAATTATTACACCTAGCGTCTATACACCTAAAATGTGGATCAACATACATGATAGGTAAGACCCAGACCCTGATAGGGCTAATATGATTACTATTATTATCTTTAGATGTCTCCTAAAACACCTCCATTGTTGTAAGCACTACATCTGTTCTTGCATTGGCTATGGGGATATGTGATGTTAAATTATGAGCATGCATAGTGTGTCAGTTATACTATACAGTGGGGATCTGGTACTATATTGTGTGTATGTGTATATATATATATGCGCATGTGTGTGTATATTTGTATGTGTATATACATTTTGGAGCTGTCACTCTGGCCCTGCCTTTCCATCGAACCACCCACAATTGTGGGTGGAGCACTGGAGCCTCTCTGGGATATGTTCTATGGATGAGCATATGTATATAAGAAGCTGAAGGAGGTAGTACTGCTAGGCTCTGAGGAAGAAGGTATCCCTTCGAAATGCGTCAGCCAGCAGTGGTTTTTATGTCCTCTCTCTCATCATCTGGAGACTGCTATCAGACGAATTGCCATAAGTTAAAGGCTTTTATATTGCAGTTCCATTCACATGCTTGTGAGTAGTTTTTATTCTTTCTTTTAATAAACAAATCAAAGGATAATATGCACAAGGCAGCTCCTAACAGGGTTCTCCCTAGTTCGTTCTCCAAAGCAAGCAGGCAGCATGAACAGGAATTCTGTCAGCACTTTTCACTCAGCGGAAGGCTCTCACAGTAGAGAGAGTGAGCAAGCCCTATTCTTCTGCGATCTAGCACATTATATATATATATATATTCTGAAAAAACAAATGAGAACAATTTGCATATTATAGCATAATAATGTATAATGCTATAATATGCAAATTGTTCTCATTTGTTTTTTCAGAATGGATCTTCCACATACATAATATTTCTCTCTGCAATACGCCTCTGAAGGGACACCGTCCTGAAACATGTCAGGCTTCTAGAGAAACATGTGTCTATAGATGGAAGTATACAATAATCATATGAAGGAAAATCCATTGCATAAGCACTTTTGTAGAGATTTATGTCTAGTATATCTTGTTTTTATGTTTTTTCTAAATAAATAAGACTTTTTACTTAAATGTAATCGTTCTGTTCGCCTATAAAGTCCCACTGTACTGGGGGGTACATAAGTTCCCTAGTTTTAGGGTCTTTTCCTATGCTATGACGTCCAGTCAGGATAACGGAACCACTTCCCGGACGTCAATCCGCTATAGGGCGGGCGGGAAGTGGTTAAAAGACAATTGCGCGGTCATGCAACACTGTACCCAAACAAAATTGTTATTATTTTGTTCCCACAAGTAGAGCTTTTTTTTGGTGGAATTAGATCACTACTGGGTTTTTAATGTTTTCCTAAATAACAAAAGACCGAAAATTTTTAACAAAAGAAAGTTTCTTTGTTTCTGTTTTAAAAAATGTGTAAATAAGTAAGTTTCTTCACTGATGGGCATTGATGAGGCTGCACTGATGGGCACTGATGAGGTGGCACTAATATGCAGCACTGATGGGCACTGATAGGCGTCACTGATGGCCCGCACTTATGCGCACTGATAGAGGGCACTGATGTGCACTGATAGATGGCACTGATAGGCAGCACTGACGAGGATGCACGTGCAGGCATTACTGATGGGCGCTGACTGGCACTTCTAATGGGCACCGATTTGCATCCCTGGTGGTCATGGGTGGGCATCCTTGGAGGGTCTGCACTGATAATCAACCCCCCTGTCAGGAGAGCAGCTGATCGGCTACCCTCTACCCGCACCTTGTAACGTGAATAGAGGAAAAGCTGATAAACTGCACTTTCTGGTTACGATGTGACCAACTGATTGGACAATATGGTAAGGAGCCTACATCATAGGCTCTTTACCAAGATCGGTGATGCGGTGTGTCAGAGTGACAGACCACACCACCAATCGCCGCGCTGTGTGCGCGAGCAGCTTATCCTGCTGGACATCATATGACGTCCAGTCAGGATAATGAAACCACTTTGCGGCCGTCATATTGCTATATGGTGGGCGGGAAGTGGTTAATACTACACTACACTTCCCCTCTCTCCTCTTTCTTATCGTTTTTACATCCATCAGAGTATTCTTAAGAAGTTGTCATCCTTTTGTGTCTCCACTGATCATATTGATATGCTGGGTTTTATCCATGTGTATGTGAGTGCAATACTTATCCAGCTATTTATTGATGTTTCTATCACTACTACACTTAGACAGTGGCGCTCTCACTTTCTCTCCTCCTCCTCCTTGGCAATTTAGATAAACACACCTGTCTGATGGTGAACAAGCCAGACGTTGTTCTTGTACAAGTTATAAGGACTGTATCTGTGATTTCAGAGTACGTACCACAAGAGCAGTTTGCGTCTTTGCTCGAGCTGCTTTGTGCAGAGCTGTCATTCCATCCTTGCTCCTAAAGTCCAGATGAGCACCCCCATTTCGAAGAGCTTTAATCACTTCTGTAGAGTTGTCCATCTGTGCTGCCAAAGTGAATGGAGTTTCTACGAAAGGGAGACGCCATTACAATTTGTTATTAAGGAAATTATTCCTTGACAAACTTTTTGTATTTTGCACTTTTATAACACAAACTTGCTAAAACATCCCCCCCCCCCAATGTAAGAGCTCATTAATCACAATAAAACACTCAAATATACCCTGCGTGATTATGAACAAAAAGTTCAGTTTTTTTGGACATGTGACACAAGGCCTTTCATTTATACTATGTTCTGGTTCCCCTTGTATATTGGGGTTCTCCCAGTCATCACTGCGTAAAAGGAAACTATAAACATCTTAAGTTATTGTTATTGAAGTTTTATTTTTTACGTTTATACATTGTTAAGCAAATTTTTATACAGTAAACATTTACAAATACATCACAAAGGATGATTGCCAAAACACTATAGGTTAGCTAATGAGACAGAACAGCAACTGCTTTGAGGTGCAATTTCTGTTAGTGATGAGTCACTTCCTCTAAATCAGTCAGCTTGAGCTACTGAACTCTGTAAACAAAGGGCTTCTTTTAGCAATGTTGTTTTTTCTGTATTTGAGAATAGGGGGCTAGAGAGCCAGCCAATGGTTTAAAAAAAAGTGACTTTTTGGGTTTTCAAACATTTTAACCGCTTCCAGACCGCCCGCCGTCAAATGACGGCTGCAGAATAGCTCCCCTGCACGAATCGCCGTAGCTGTACAGCGGCCGTTTTAAAGGGATTAGGGGGCGTGCGCGTGCCGCCACGTCAATGAGGAGCCCGTGCCCGGTGGCCGCAATGTCCACCGGCGCACTCGCGATCCCTCCTGACAGAGCAGGAACGTGGATCTGTGTGTGTAAACACACAGATCCATGTTCTGTCAGGGGAAAGAAGACAGATCGTGTGTTCCTAGTATATAGGAACACCGATCAGTCTCCTTTCCTAGTCAGTCCAACCCCCACAGTTAGAACACACACAGGAAACACAGTTAACCCCTTCCCTTCCCATGACATTTATACAGTAATCAGTGGCTATTTAAAGCACTAATCGCTGTATAAATGTGCATGGTTCTAAAATAGTGTCAAGTGTCCGATCTGTCCACCGCAATGTCGCAGTCCTGATAAAAATCGCAGATCGCCGTTTCGATCGATTTGTGGGGGAAAAAAAGACATACATTTTGTTTGGGTACAACGTCGCACAACCGCGCAAGTGTCAGTTAAAACGAAGCAGTGCTGTATCGCAAAAAATGGCCCGGTCAGGAAGGGGGCAAATCCTTCCAGGGCTGAAGTGGTTAATATTTGAAAAATTATTTTTTTTTAAATCAGTTTTTTTTTTCCAGTTTTGACCACAACAAAGAAATAGAGTATATACAAAACCACATACACAAAAATATATACAATCACAGCACTCCTTTAGTGTTACCTATAACTCTGTCTACTCCTCTCCACTTCCTCTTACTGTAGGGATCCCTCAAGGTTCTGTCCCCGGACCCCTTCCCTTCTCCATCTGCACCTCCTCCCTTGGTCACTTGATAAACTCCCATGTCTTTTAGTACCATCTCTATGCTGATGACACCCAAATCTCTCTCTCTACTCATCACCTCACTCCTTCAGTCTCCTCTCGCATTATTAACTTACTAACTGACATATCAGCATGGATGTCACACCACTTCCTCAAACTTTCTAAAGCTGAGCTCATAATATTCCCTCCTGCCTGTGCCCCCTCCCTGACTTCTCCATCAAGATCAATAATACAACCATTAGTCCCTCCCCTCATGCCAAGGTTCAAGGTGTAGTTCTGAACTCAGACCTGTCCTTTCAGCCCCAAATCCAATCACTGTCCAAATCTTGTAGACTTCACCTTCGTAACATCTCCAAAACATGCCCCTTTTTAACCGTTGAAACCACTAAGCAACTTATTTACTCCATGTTATCTCTGATCTTGACTCTTGTAACCCCCTCCTCACTGGCCTACCTCTTCACAGACTATCCCCTCTTCAGTCTTATGAATGCTGCTGCCAGACTCATCTACCTTACCAACTGTTCAGTGTCTGCCACCCCTCTCTGCCAACCCCCCACTGGCTTCCCAATGCCCAATGAATACAATTCAAAATATTAATAACATACAAAGCCATTTACAACTTAGCCCCAAGCTACATCACCAATCTTATCTCCAAAGTTCACCCAAACCATCCTCTCCTCTCCTCCCAAGACCTCCTGCTCTCTAGCTCCCTTGTCTCCTCCTCCCATGCTAATCTCCAGAGCCTCACCCATCCTCTGGAACTCCCTACCTCAATCTGTCCGGCTATCTCCTGCTCTGTGCACTTTTAAGCGATCCCTGAAAACTAATTTCTTCAGGGAAGCCTATCCTGCCTTCAGCTAATAACCAAATCTTCTATTTCTCCCATCAGTTTATCCCTCACAGTTATTACCTTTTGCTCCACCAGCCCCTCCCCATTCGATTGTAAGCTCCCAGGGGCAGGGCCCTCCTAACCCTTTTGTATTGATGTAATGTTGCTGTATTGTCTCCCTTTATTTTGTAAAGCGCTGCTCAAACTGTTGCCGCTATATATAGTATCTCATAATAGTGAGTACACCCCTCACTTTTTTGTAAAAAAATTATTATCTTTTCATGTGACAACACTGAAGAAATGACACTTTGCTACAATGTAAAGTAGTGAGTGTACAGCTTGTATAACAGTGTAAATTTGCTGCCCCCTTATAATAGCTCAACACACAGCCATTAATGTCTAAACCGCTGGCAACAAAAGTGAGTACACCCCTAAGTAAAAATGTCCCAATTGGGCCCAATTAGACATTTTCCCTCTACGGTGTCTTGTGACTTGTTAGTGTCAAAAGGCCTCAGGTGTGAATGGGGAGCAGGTGTGTTCAATTTAGTGTTATCGCTTTCACTCTCTCATACTGGTCACTGGAAGTTCAACATGGCATCTCATGGCAAATAACTCTGAGGATCTGAAAAAAAAAAAAATTATTGCTCTACATAAAGATGGCCTAGGCTATAAGAAGATTGCTAAGACCCTGAAACTGAGCTGTAGCACGGTGGCCAAGACCATACAGCGGTTTAACAGGACAGGTTCCACTCAGAACAGGCCTCGCCATGGTCAACCAAAGAAGTTGAGTGCATGTACTGAGTGTCATATCCAGAGGTTGTCTTTGGGAAATAGACGTATGAGTGCTGCCAGCATTGCTGCAGAGGTTGAAGGGGGGGGGGGTCAGCCTGTCAGTGCTCAGACCATACACCACACACTGCATCAAATTGGTCTGCATGGCTGTCGTCCCAGAAGGAAGCATCTTCTAAAGATGATGCACAAACAGTTTGCTGAAGACAAGCAGACTAAGGACATGGATTACTGGAACCATGTCTGAGACCAAGCTAAACCTATTTGGTTCAGATGGTGTCAAGCGTGTGTGGTGGCAACCAGGTGAGGAATACAAAGACAAGTCTGTCTTGCCTACAGTCAAGCATAGTGGTGGGAGTGTCATGGTCTAGGGCTACATGAGTGCTGCCGGCAATGAGGAGCTACAGTTCATTGAGGGAACTATGAATGACAACATGTACTGTGACATACTGAAGCAGAGCATGATCCCCTCCCTTCGGCAGTATTCCAACATGATAACGACCCCAAACACACCTCCAAGACAACCACTGCCTTGCTAAAGAAGCTGAGGGTAAAGGTGATGGACTGGCCAAGCATGTCTCCAGACCTAAACCCTATTAAGCATCTGTGGGCGTCCTCAAACGGAAGGTGGAGTGCAAAGTCTCTAACATCCACAAGCGCCGTGATGTCATTATGGAGGAGTGGAAGAGGACTCCAGTGGCAACCTGTGAAGCTCTGGTGAACTCCATGCCAAAGGGGGTTAAGGCAGTGCTGGAAATAATGGTGGCCACACAAAATATTGACACTTTGGACCCAATTTGGACATTTTCACTTAGGGGTGTACTCACTTTTGTTGGCAGTTTAGACATTAATGGCTGTGTGTTAGTGTCAATTTGCTGTCCCCTCAAAATAGCTTGTTATACAACCTGTACACTCACTACTTTACATTGTAGCAAAGTGTCATTTCTTTAGTGTTGTCACATGAAAAGATATAATAAAATATTTACAAAAATGTGGGGGGTGTACTCACTTTTGTGAGATACTGTAAATCCTGTATAATTATAATAATAATAACCAGTATACATTCCTATTTAAATGCCTATTTTACAGATCACTATACATTCGTATTTAAAGGTCTATTTAAAAGAGAAGTATGGACTTTTTTTTTTTTTATTTACAGAATACAGAATACTTTATTAATCCCAAAGGGAAATTAGGAAATTGTTGCGACACAGACACACTTAAGACAACACAAGATCACAACAATAAACTGAACAAGATACAAAAACACAACAAAATTACCAATAACAGCCATTAGCACCAAATAAAACAAATTAAAACTACACTACAAATAAAACATCCATACAATTAAAATACAACATAGAATAAATAACACAGATTAAAATAACAGACAATCAAACTACCAAATGCAAATATTACACCACTTTCTCTAACACCACCCCAAACAATAACAAACATAATACCAACATACTATAAAAACAACACAAAATCCTGATCATAAACCAGAATTAAATCTTCACCTCCTGCCCTCAGAGAAAAATTATATATCTTGATCGCCACAGGCAAAAATTATTTCCTGTGTCACTCTGTGGTACATCGTGGTTGTAACAATCTGTCACTGATGGTACTCCGAAGACTCACCAGCGTATTCTGGAGTGGGTGGGAAGAGTTGTGCAAGATTGAACGTAACGTGAACAACATTCTCTTCTCCAACACTGTTGTAAAAGACTCCAAGTTCAATCCAACAACATCACTGTCCTTGCGAATCAGTTTGTTGAGTCTGTTGGTGTCGGACACCCTACGCCTGCTTCCCCAGCATGCCACTGCACACAGTAGAACGCTGGCCACCACAGACTCATACAACATCTTCAGAAGATGTTAAAGGACCTCAGTCTCCTCAAAAAGTAGAGTCGGCTTTGGCCCTTTCTATAGAGCACCTCAGTGTTCTTGATCCAGTCCAGCTTATTATATATGTGCACCCCCAGATACTTGTAACTCTCTACTACCTCCTCATCCACTCCTCAGATAGAGATTGGGGTCACTGGTGGCTTCCTCTTTCTGAAATCCATAACCAGCTCCTTTGTCACATTTAAATACAGATGATTATCCTCACACAATGTGATAAATTTCTCCACCACAGTCCTACACTCAGTCTCTTCCCCATCCCTGATACATCCCACTAAAACTTCTGAAGATGGCAAGACTGTCTGGTAGCTGAAATCAGTGGTAAAAAGAAAGGGAGAGAGAGAACTGTCCCCTGTGGAACCCCAATATTGCTGATCACCCTATCTGACACACAGTCTTGCAAATGTACATACTGCGGTCTTCCCGTCAAGTAGTCCACAATCCATGACACAAGGCAAACATCAACCTCTATTGCTGCTAGCTTCTTTTAAATTTTAGAATCATACTTGCCTAGGTGGATGCTGCATCTGTCCCCCCACGGGCTCTAACACTGAGAGCCAAGCGATCTAACACCGCCGATCGATCGGTTCTTAGGGCTCCCTGAGCAGAGAGAACTGGCGACTGTCAGTCACTGCTCTCTGCTCTGCCACCTCCTTGCTCACTGGAGCTCTGGGCTGTAGAGGGGGTGGGAGCATCCAGCTCAGGCTCTCAGCGGCATGCTGAGAGGATGAGCCGAGTGCTGGTCCAGGCATGTGGGCAGATCCCGACTTCATTGTCACGATCTTGCCTGAGCCTGGACCGGCTCCGTGACATCAGCTGAAAACGAGTCACAGGAGTGCAGTACAAACTCCACTATTATGATGGACAGGAGAAGTACAGCCAAACAAGCTTTGGCTGTACTTCCCCTTAAAAGACCAGTATACAATGCTAAAGACCTACTTATAAACCAGTATACATTTCTAATTAAAGGTCTATTTAAAGACCAGTAAACATTCCTATTTAAAGACCTATTTAAAAACCAATATACATTTCCTATTTAAAGGCCTATTTATAAACCAGTATACATTCCTATTTAAAGAGTAATATACAGGACGTTCCTATTTAAAGGCATTAACAACTAAGATATGAACTCAAATGTAGTTTAAATGTTCTGCGTGTTGCTTTGTTTGTTGTTTCTATCGGATACTAGATATCAAAAGTTGATAGCTAAGAATACTTTTAAAAGTAGAAGAAGATGGGCATTTACATGTGTTTATGCACAATATAAGGAATCTTGTCAGTATTGCCTTAAAGAGGAGTTCTGCCCCCCACAAATTAATTAAAAGTCAGCAGCTACAAATACTGTAGCTGTTGACTTTTAATATTAGGACACTTACCTGTTCAGGGTTCCCGCGATGTCGGCACCCCAGCCGATTTTCGGATCGGCTCTTGGGTGCTACCGCCACCATTCCCTACTGCGCATGCGCAAAATGTGCTTCGCTTTCTGACTGGCTCGGTGGTGGAGGAAGGAGGGGGCTGTACTTTCAAGGGACAGCCGTGGCGCAGTCTCCTGGAAGTGAGGAAGGGTATAGAGGTCGACCGATATATCGGCCGATATTTGGCATTTTTTAATTATTCTGCATCAGCCGATTGTGCTGCAAAATAGGCCGATAAAAACGTCAGCGCGACTTGCAAATGACTTCTGTAATAGAAGTCAATGCAAGTCGCCTGAAGTCTGTGGAGTGACTAGTCTCTCCTATCTGAGCAGCCTGCCAAGTCTGAGAACATCACTGAAAAAAGAAGCAAAGAGATACAATTGGGTAGATTTACTAAAGCTGGTGCACTCAGAATCTGGTACAGCTGTGCATGGTAGCCAATCAACTTCTAACGTCAGCTTGTTCAATTAGGCTTTGACAATAAAACCTGGAAGCTGATTGGTTTCTATGTGGAGTTGCACCAGATTTTGCACTCTTCGGTTTTAGTAAATAACCCCCAATGTTTCTATTTATCAAAGGACTGAACTCTGGTGTGTAGGAGATCTCAGTTTAACCATTTAAAGATTAAATCTTTTCTGACGAGTTGCTTACAAGTAAAAATCCCATATTTTCTGCTAGAAAATCACTTAGAACCCCCAAACACATTATATATATATATATTTATTTATTTTAGCAGAGACCCTAAGGAATAAAATGGAGGCTGTTGCAATATTTTACGTCACACGGTATTTGCGCAAAGGTCTTTCAAACGCAATTTTTTGGGAAAAAATACACTTTAATGAACTTAAAAAAAACTAAACAGTAAAGTTAGCCCATTTTTTTTTCCGTCCAAAGTTTTGATAACCTGTTTTTGTGTATTTAATATTTAAGATATAGTATTTCCAAGGGTTCCTCATTGGGAATTCTGAAGGATAAGGAGAGCCTATTTTTAATTCCTAAAGCTCCCAAGACTCCCATTATTTATTATTTACCTAAAGTTCACAAGAACCCTATCTGCCCCCCGGGACGCCCCATCGTGAGTGGCATTGATTCAATCACATCCCGGGTGGGCAGATATATTGATTTTTTTCTCCAGCCCCTAGTTCAAAAAATGCCTTCGTACATCAAAGACACCCGCCATGTGTTGAATCTCCTTTCTAACACTGTCATTAGACCTGGTATGTGGATGGTAAGTGCTGATGTCACATCTTTATATACCATTATTCCCCACGATATGGGTTCGGATGCAGTTAAAGGAGCTTTAGTCAGGGATTCAGGTCTTCCCGCAGGTCAAATTTCCTTTATTATGGAGCTGCTTGTTTTTGCGGCCTCCCACAATTATTTTTGGTTTTCCAAATCAGTTTTACCGTCACAGTCGTGGTGTCGCTATGGGGGCCAAATATGCCCCCAGCTTGGCAAATCTTTTTATGGCCAAGTGGGAGGAGGATGTCATCTATGCCCACCGGAGTCCCCACCTTGTCCTGTGGGCCAGGTATATAGATGACATCCTCCTCCTTTGGGATGGTGATGGCCAGGAGCTCCAGCAGTTCTTGTCCTCCCTCAATATAAATAATCGTGGAATCCATCTTAATTTTGAGTTGAGTCAGACTCAGATCCATTTTCTGGACCTCACTCTGACCATAGAAGGGGAAAATTTGTCCACATCCACTTTCTTCAAGGAGAGTGACCGTAATTCCTACATCTCACTAGAAAGTTGTCACTATAGACCCTGGCTTAATTCGATACCTAAAAGCCAATATATGAGAATACGTAGGAATTGTTCGGATCCTGACAAATTTTTATCACAGAGCAGCACTCTCACGGAGAGGTTCCTTGAAAAGGGATACACCAGTGAGAACTTATTGCCAGTTTTGAGGGATGTGCAGGAGATGGATAGGGAGCTCCTATTGAGAGACAAACCAAGGGTAAGGAGTCTTGATCATAATTTGGGAGTACCCTTTATCACCACCTATTCCCTTCAACACAAGGAAATAAAACAATTAGTTTCCAAGCATTGGCATATTGTTACCAATGATAAAGTTTTGAAAGAAGCTTTACCGCCTAAACCCAAAATTGTTTTCAGAGGAGCTCCTTCACTTAGGAATAGATTGGCCCCTAATATATTGGATCCCCCAGTGAATAGGACTACCTTTTTTGATCAATTGACTGGATTCTACAAATGTAATAAATGTTGGGTTTGTTCTTTCAACTCCTGTTCGAATAGGAGGACCCAGTCTTTTGTGTCTACAAGCACTGGTCGAACTCATCTTATCACCCCATTTATTACTTGTTCCACTTTTGGGGTGGTCTATATGTTGCAATGCCCGTGTGGCTTGCAATATGTGGGGCGGACCAAACGTCCCCTCCAAGTGAGGCTTAACGAGCACATCACCAATATTCTTACAGGCTTTAAGAACCATTCGGTTTCCAAACATTACCGTCTGATACATGATAGAGATCCCTTCAACACCCTCTTTTTAGGGATCGACCGGTATAAACCTCACTGGCGAGGGAGTTCCATGGTGCGAGAGATTTCCAAATTAGAAATGTCTTGGGTCCATAGGATCAAAAGTTATTCGCCCCATGGATTGAATATAGATGTGGATGTCAACGCTTTTATTGACAATTCTTGAATTCTGATGTTGATGGGGACTATCTGGATAGGTTGAATAGAATATACCAGAATTGTGGAATATCTAATTCCATCTATTTGTTGTCACTATTAGTTTTTTTTTTATAGAATATTGTTTTAGCCAAACCTGAGGTATGGGCCTAACCTCTAATACTATTATAGTTATGAGGTAGTTTCTCCAGGCAAGCTTGAGTATGTGATTGATTTGGCCTATATTTCTTGTTGCAATTTATATTTTCTATGTTTTATTTTTTTTTTTTCCTTTTATATGAGTTAAGGCAATTTTAGTTTTGGTATGTGAATAGTTCGTCTTATTCACAGCCAATATGGAGCTCTACAGCCCTTTTTATTTTAAGATGATTTTGTTTGATTTATAAATTTTCCTTTTAATATATATTTTGTATAGATATCTCAAGGATTTATTTTGCCTTGCAACATGATTCTGTATGGCATAATAGAATGTTGATGGGTTTGTTATTGCTTTTTACCTTTTGGACCTCCATTTATTTCTATTCTTGTATGATTTAGAATTGGTCCTATTATATTATATGAGTATTGTTTATGCCTACAATTATATAGAGCTTGACCACTCTTGTATTGGTAGTTAAATAACATCATTACTTTATAAGTCTTGATGCTAATTTTGGATATGTCAATCATTTGAATTTTATTTGTGCTTGTTTTTTTTCAGAGGGATGTAAGTCCGGTGGCATCTTTTGATGTTAATTAGGCCTCATTCCTTATGATATATACTGTTGGTGCCCACATCCAAGATGGCGCTCCGTGATTCCCTTAGCGGGACTCAGAGCGATGCTTGGTGTGCGCATATAATGTGGTGGCTCAGCACGCTGCCCGTTTCCCATTGAAAACGTCAACGTATGACGAAACGCGTCTGGGAGGGACGTGCTGACGTCACCACGTTGCCCTGTTGAGGACGGGAGTTTGTCTGAGTGCCGGCCGGCATTGTTTTTATCTTTCGTTTAAAGTGTAAGTGTTATTTTACTTAATAAATCCAGGATTATACAGTATCACACTATTGGTTGCTTCTTTAACTACATGCACTGCTGAGCTCGGGTCCAGTTTACCAGGACGCATCCACGTTGTCCTTGTCAGGAGTTCGGTCTTTGTATATGTCACATCTGCCCACTTTTTTTTAGATATCTGGTAAGCAGTATTTCCCTAAGGTTCGCTGCAATTTTATATCCTTTGTCTCTTCGTATGGTGATAAGGTTTCAGCTGTATGGAGTCTGCTCACACTAGTTTGCCATCTGGTAAGCAGTTTGTACATGTGGTTTGCTGCACCTAGAGGGATCTCTTTTCATGCCTTTATCTGCTTGATAGTTATATGCTAACTTTTGACCTATATCTGGTAAGCAGATTCTGTGTAAGGTTCACGTTCTTTAATTTTCTCTTCACTAAGCCCACACATTTTTTTGCATGATTGCATGGCACTCACATAACAATCCTAGCTGTTGTTCCTAGACACTGGATGTTTTATGACTATATATGATTTTGGGTCTATGTTGAGTGTTGCACTTTCTATTGATATTTGGAGTGCTTTACATTATCAGTATTACGCTATGTTTTTGTCATATATTTTTGGATAAATCTCTGTGGATTGGATATACGGGACGAGTGTGACCCATCCTGCCTCACTGGGATCGCTCCTCAAAGGCCCAGGCTGGGTTTAAGCCACTCGCCTTATTTTGGCTTGCTTCTGGTAAGCATTTCACCATATAGATGTGTTCCAGTTATATGTCATCTCACAACATATGAATTAAGGAAGAATTTCACGTTTTTTACCCATGACTGTTTGATTTTTTTCTGTTTGGGACTTTTTTCCGTATGGGACTATACACCTTCATTATTGCATTTAACACTTTATAGCGCGGTTTTCTGTTTTTTATTTTTCTTTTAGTTTTTTTTAAATTATACATACAAGTGCACTGATTAGAGGCTTGTTGTGTTTAATAAATGTTTAATTTAAGAAATGTTCTGTATCACTTCTTATTACTTAAGTCTGCTTTCACACTGGAGCAGGCATTGACGGTAAAACCCTGCGCTTTACGTCATTTTAGGGGCGCTATTCGGCCACTAGCAGGGCACTTTTAACCCCGCTAGCGGCCGATGAAGCGGTTAAATGTGCCTGTGTAGCGCCGCTGCCGAAGCACTTTGCAGGCGCTTCGGCATCATGCCTATTAATTTCAATGGGCAGGAGCAGTGTATACACCACTCCAAAGATGCTGCTTGCAGGACTTTTTTTTAACGTCCGGCCAGCGCATCTCCTCAGTGTGAAAGGACTCGGGCTTTCACACAGACTGCAGGGGAGCTGTTTTTCAGGTGCTATTTTTAGCCCAAAAGCGCCTGAAAAACGCCCCAGTGTGAAAGGGATCTAACTGTTAGATTTTATGAGATGAAGGGAAAAAAAAAAGAAAAAACACACGGCATCATATAATCGGCCGCCATGATTTATAAATATCGGCATCGGACAGAGAAAAACCCATATCGGTCGACCTCTAGAAGGGTACCTGTCAAAAAAACAGGTACCCGTTCTCCCCTCCCCCCTGAAAGGAGCCAAATGTGCCACCGCGGAGGAAGCAGATAAGCGGAGGTTCCACTTTAGGGTGGAACTCCGCTTTAAACTACTGTATGCAAAATATTTGAGTCGATAAACCGCAATGGTTTTTTTTGCATGAAATACCAGATTAAAATTTCCAATCTAGAAACCCCTTATTGTGATAAACCTAACACATGGAAGAGCAGATGGCCTAGGTCAGCAGAGAGAATAACTGGACACTCTAAAACTGGCCATATATTGAGCAAATTTTGCTCAGTGGGTGGCCCTGTTGGTCTCTTCCCACCCAACATTCCTTGATTAAAAATTTGAAGGAGCCAGGCAGAAAATTGTCAACCAAACAGTGACTGCATCCAATCAGATACATCCACCGTTTAGGTATTTTGACAGCTGAGGGGACTGGCTGTTAAAATACAACAGCCACAGCGGGGGATTCATTCTTCCGCTGCATAGTGAGGATGAAGGAAGGAAGCCTGCAGGCTAAATGGAAAAAATTTATATGTGTATGGCCAACTTTAAAAGAGGAGAGGGCTATGACATGCAAAAATGGATGGGCCTGTGGGAAATGACTAGTCGTTTTTTTAAGTTTAGAGGCACACTGCAGGTGAATAAAAATGTATGGAAAGAAAAACAATGCAAGTAAGCATTCAAAAATACTGATTTTTCTGTGCTTTTTACCTGTAATTGTTTAAGATGGTGACAGGGCCTCTTTAAAGTGTTAGGTGGTAATTCTCCAGACGCCTTAGCTCATTAGCCTCTCCAGTAAATAGCTCAGCGTTGCTATTACTGAACTTCAATAATTTTTTTAATTTCTTGTCGTTCTGAAATTTCTTTAGATCATGGGCTTTTTTTTTTTTTTTTTTTTTTTTCCAATAACATTTTTATTTTATTCTGTTACCAAAGTTTACATTGCATAGAATACAACGGGTGAAGTAGTAGAAAAGTGCGATATATGGTATTAAACAAACAAGTACAGGTACATGTAGTATTTTCCTTAGTGTGTTGCGAGAGAGTCATGGTTTCTAAGCCAGCATGGTTACAACAGCTTCTCAACATCGCAAATTAAGGATAAACCTCTCATATCTAATAACAAAAGTAACTTATGTAATAAGAGCAAGAGAAGAGAGAAAAAAAAAAAAGGGAAAAGAATAGGGAAAGAAAAGAAGTAAAGTCACCTGAGTGAGTCAATGATCCGTTTATAAAGAGTCCTCCCGGAGGTGCCACAGCTCCCAGACCTTATCGTGGGCTTCCAATCTGTCCTGCATCCTGGCCGTCATCTTCTCCATCAGTTCCACATCTTTAATCCTCGCATACAGTGCCTCAGGGGTAGGGGGGGGTTTCTTTTTCCAATTCAATGCTATGAGGCATCGTGCGGCCGTTAAAATATGGCGTACTAATTTTTTATTGGTTTTTGAAAACTTTAGTGGGGATAATCCTAATAGGAAAAATTTAGGGGTCATAGGAAGTGATTTTCCCAAGAGATTGGTCAGTAACTGCTGAACTTTTCCCCAGAAGGTGACAATTTGGGGGCACTCCCAGTAAATATGAAGAAGGGTACCCCTGGCTCCCGAGCATCTCCAGCATCGATCTGAGCTAGTGGGGTAAATGGCATGGAGTACATCTGGGGTCATGTACCAGAAGAAAATTATTTTGTATGCGTTTTCTTTATACAATGTGCAAATTGAACTTTTCGCTGCCTGAGACCATATCACCTGCCATTGTTCCGTGGAGAGTTCCTCCTTAAGGGCTTTCTCCCACTTAATCATATAGAGGTGTTTGCCTTGCGCCTCTGTTGAGTAAGAATTTAAGATTTTATAGATATCAGAGATCAGTCCCCTCTGAGTCAAACCTGTCATAACCAAGTTTTCAAAGGGGGTTAAGGGGGAAAATTGCAGGTCAGGCGTTATGGTCAGGGCATAGTGGCGGATCTGTAAATAGCTATAAAAAGCTTGGCGTGGTATATCATATTTAGTTTGGAGTTCGGAGAAGGATAATAGCCTACGTGTTCTAGGGTCTATTATGTTGCCGAAGTGGAACAAGTTTCGCGAAGACCATGGGTAGGACATCTGGTGTGTGAGGCTATCCGGCACTTTGGGGTTGTAGATAAAGGAGGTTAACAGCGATTTTTCAGAGGAGAGGCCATGTGGGGAGCGCAGTGCTTTCCACATCTTACGGAGTTGGGACATGGCTCCTAATAGACGTTCATGGGGCACCTCCGCGTCCGCACACCAGAGCAAGCTATTTGGATGGGTTGGGGCCAGCCAGATCTTCTCAATTTCTGTCCACTTATTGTAGGACCACTGGGTGGACCACGAGATTATAGCTCTGAGTTGAGTGGCTTGGTAATATTTAATTAGATTCGGTAAAGCAAGGCCACCATCAGACCGAGCTGCCATAAGGACTGATTTAGGGAATTCTATGCTTTTTATAATTCCAGACAAATTTAAGTAGATCTATCTGAAGTTTTCTAAGATGTTTGTATGGGACTGAAATGGGTAATGTTTGAAATAGATAGAGTAGTTTCGGGAGGATCGTCATTTTAATGGACGCTATTCGCCCCAAGAGGGAGAGGTGATGTTTTTTCCATCTGAGGAGCATGGCTCTGATAGAATGAAATAGGGGGGGGAAGTTTTCCTGATAAAGAGTTGCGAATGTTGGAGTAATGCGGATTCCCAGATATTTTAAAGATAGAGTTTTCCAGTGATATGGGAAGTGGGCCTGTAAGTGTGCGATTTCCAATTCAGGGATATTTATTGGGAGGGCTTCTGATTTGGACGCATTAATTTTATAGCCCGATAGGGCCCCATATTTATCCAGTTCGGCGTGGAGATTCGGGAGGGATATTCTAGGTTGTGTCAGGGTCATAAGGATATCATCAGCAAACAATGAGATTTTAAACTCCCTACCGCGAACTGATATCCCGTGGATATCCGGGTTACCTCGGATGTGGGCTGCTAAAGGTTCCACGCATAGCGCAAACAGTAGGGGAGAAAGGGGGCACCCCTGCCGTGTACCGTTGTGTATTGGGAACGGGGCCGAAACGGCAAAGGGAGTTCTGACCTGTGCAGTGGGGTTAGAGTATAGGTGCTGCACCGCCCGCAAGAAGGGGCCCCTCAGTCCTATATGCTGTAGGGTGGCGAACAGGAAGGGCCAACCCAAATGGTCAAAGGCTTTTTCGGCGTCCAGGCTTAGAAGCAGAGACGCCGAGTCCTCCCTGTTCGCCACATCCACCAGGTCAATCACTTTCCTCGTGTTATCCCCCGCCTGTCTAAGCGGCATGAAACCTACCTGGTCTTTATGTATGAGAGAGGGGAGAACTACATTCAGGCGGATTGAGAGTAGTTTCGTGAAAATTTTTAAGTCGGAATTCAGAAGGGCAATGGGTCGATAATTAGCACATAATACGGGGTCTTTGTCTGGCTTGGGAATCAAGGTAATAAATGATCTTTGCATGTCAGCTGGGACCGGAGTGTCCCGGAGAAAGGTGTTAAAAAGTCTGCTCATATGTGGGAGTAGGAGCGGGAGGAAGGTTTTATAGTATTCGTATGGTAGGCCGTCAGGACCTGGTGATTTACGAGATGGTAGTGATTTGATCATAAACTCTATTTCCTCCTCTGTAATAGGTGCGTTTAGGGCCTCTAAGTCTGTAGTTTGTAGGCGGGGGACACCACTTTGTTCTAGATAACGATCATGGGCTTTTTAATGACAGATCTTGTACTTTATTTTAGCTTACAGAAGTCCACTGTCATTTATCTGCAGATTTTATTATAAAGTTAGCATCAATGAAGATAGTATAAAACAGGATAAATATATCCTTTAATAAACAAGCTTCTGAGCGAACACAAGATCTGTCCGGAAAGTACCTAGCCATGTTAGGCCTCATGCACACGAGACGCCAGTGCAAACACTGCTGAACACATGTTTTTAAAAGCTGAAACCGGCGTTTAGAAACGCCCGTTTTGCCGTGTTTGTATGCCGCGTTTAGCAGAGTTTTACCGCGTTTGCGTCTGCAGAGCAGAGAATGATATTTTGCGACCAAACGAATTTGGGGCCCCATATCTTGGGGCCACTTGGTGCCAGGAACCCCAAATTTGGTTTGCTAACACAGTGGAACTAGTACTACAACATATACACAAATTGGGGGGTCCTAGCACTAAGTGGCCCGAGATACGGGGCCCCAAAGTCAGGTCGCAAAATGTCAAGCACTTCTGCAGCAGAGAATGACATTTTCCGACCTGACTTTGGGGCCCCATATCTCGGGGCCACTTGGTGCTAGGAACCCCATATTTGGATATATTGTAGTTTAGTTCCACTGTGTTAGCAAATTTGGGGTTCCTAGCACCAAGTGGCCCTGAGATATGGGGCCCCAAATTCGGGTCACAAAATGTCATTCTCTGCTGCAGTTTACAATCATATTTCTGTTTTCTGGTCCAAAAAATAGGGTTCCTTTAAAAACACTTACAAACGCAAACGCGGCTAAACGCAGTACCGGCGTTTAGCCACGTTTGGCGTCTGAAACGTGGAAAACTTTTGCATCTGAACCCATTTTTTTGCTTCTGGAAAAACGAGGTTAAACACAACTGCCTAAAAATGCCAAAAAACGAGACTGTGTACATGGACACATAGGATAACATTGAATGAGTTCAGGGGCAGTTGAAAAAAGTGTCCAACTGCCTCTGAACACGCGTTGAACAGAGTCTCATGTGCATGAGGCCTTATATGAAAAATAGAGATATTTATTGAAGCAGATACAACAAACATTGTACATAGTACAATGACGTCTCAGTCCCTTACAAAATAGGCACCTTGGGACCGCCACAGTTTTCCCAGCATCTCTTACACTGTTCAAAACACTCTGCAAAATCCTTTGTTGAATCGCCATCAGCTGCCCCTGCAAATTTTCCTGAATCTCATCAATGATCTAAAATCTCTTCCCTGTCTGTAGGGGAGCTGAGTCACCTGGATTATTTGTGGTATTGGCAAAAAACTCTGCACAAGTTGTGATTTCATAGATGGGCACGTTTTCGTGATGAAGCTGACAATCACCATTTGCCCATAGCAGCTGCAGATTTCTTAGTATTGCATCTCTCAACCTTCAAAGAACATTGAGCTAGAACTCCTTATTAATTGTTTGGCCTGGAGGAGCGTACTCATGATGGACAACACCTTCCCAATCAAAAAACACAGTTAACATGGCCTTGATCTTGCTGTGACTTTGCGGTGTCTTCTTTGGACGTAGAGAACTAGGTGACTTCTATTGGGACGATTGTGCCTTTGTTTCTGGATCATAGCATAGGCCCATGATTCATCTCCAGTTATGACCTTCTTGAGGAAATCTGGTTCATTGCTAGCAGTTTGAAGCAAGTCATTAGCAACTGCAGCAGGGTGTTCCTTCTGTTCTGGTAGCTGAAGCCGCGGAACAAATTTTGCCACAACGTGTTTCATGCCAAGATCCTGAGTGCAAGTCCCAGACACAGTCATTTTTGGAATCCTCAGATCAGCTTCTAGTTCTCGTACTCAGTAGCTGATCTTTGTTGATTGCAGTCCATACACGTTCAACATTATCAGGTGTTCTGCTTGTTGAAGGCCTCCCAGAACGTGGATCAGTTTAAACAGAATCTAGACACTCTTTGAAGTGTTTGTGTCACACTTTTATTTGTCCTGCACTCACTCAATGCATCAGCCTTGAAAGCCTTCTGAAGCATCCAAATAGTTTCCACCAAGGAATGTTCAAGCTCAACACAAAATGTAATGCAGATTTGTTGCTCTACTCGCTCAGTCATTTTGAATGCGATGACCACACAGGACATATGCTCACTCAACGGTGTCTAGTGCCCCCACTGACTAGTACAATGAAGTAGTCATTGTTCACACAAGCGCATTCAAGTCCACTTTACTTAGCTGCCAGGTTACATCGATGTCGCGTAAACTGCTCTCGTTATATTAACAAAGGCTGGACTTTTCCCTGACAGACCTCATATTCCATGTGTGGAACCTACAGGTGTCCATTTTTTTATGGTCTTCTTACACAAGGTATATCAGTGGCGGCTCGTCCATAGGGGGCGCACGTGAGCCACCCCCCCAAAGCTGGTCACCAAAAAAAAACAAAAAAAAAAAACGGTCCTTTAAATGCACTGTGTATGGAGTGCACTATGGGTAGCGTGACGTCTATGAAATCACGTGATTAAAGGCAACGTGCTTAATTTGCCAGGTTTTGTGAGTGCTTGTGGTGCAAAGCAGTCTGCCACAACACTCCCATCCTACACCGCTGTAAGACATGGGCAGTGCTTTCCCTGGAGGCACGTCATCATTTCCAGTTTCCCCTGGCCCTGTGTCCACATTATGGAGGAGAGTGCAAACACAGGACCACAAGTGCCGGACCTCCCATAAGTCGGTTCTTGTCATCAGTACTGCGAGTCCCGTGGGGAGTCTGTGGTGTCAGAACCATAAGTCCCACAGGTGGGGGTAATAGAGCATTGCATGATTGCACCTGTCTCAGAGAGCATTCTCTCTGAAACAGGTGCAATCATGCAATGCTCTATTACTACCAATAAGACACCAATCAAAGTGAGGTTGCAACAGGTGGGTGGCCTGGGAATTGTGTCCACAAGAGCACTTATTAATAAAAAACGTTAAGTCTGCCACTGACCAGTTTGGTAACCAGGTGACCTCCCCTCACTGACAGCAGCCCCCCTCCCCCTGTGCCATTGTGTATTCCCATTTGCTCATCCAGGTGCATGCCCCTGATTACTCAATGGGTGCGATCTCCCTGTACCGTTAGGTTTCGTGCATCTGGGCTCTACTGAACCATTGCTTTTTTTTTTTTGCAGTGATGTTATAGCTTTGCAGGACTGTGTGCATATCTAGCCCAGAGATGAAAGTGTCAAAAGGTATTCTTTTTCCCACATTCCATGCTGACCTATATACACCTATCTGTAATGTTGATCTGTATACACCGTCCTGTGATGCTGAGCTGTATACTGCCCTGTGATGCTGAGCTGTATACTCTGTCCTGTGATGCTGAGCTGTATACTCTGTCCTGTGATGCTGAGCTGTAAACTCTGTCCTGTGATGCTGAGCTGTAAACTCTGTCCTGTGATGCTGAGCTGTATACTCTGTCCTGTGATGCTGAGCTATATACTCCTAACACTATGGGTGGAAGCAAGTGAATTACAGGGGAAGGACTGGGTGGATTCTATAAGGGGTGCGACTTGAGAAGTGGGAGGGGTCCAAAAGGAAGGGCGAGGTCTGGGGCCCCCCATCCTAAAACTTCACCAGCCGCCACTGAGGTATATATAGGATACATTGTTATATACAAGTATGCTTGTGGTTAAACCAATAATATCGAATCCAAATGTCATACTTATAAACACTGAATAATCAAATTATCACTTGGTTGTAACTATAATGATGTTAAAACCAATTCAATGTCTAGACAGAAACTATAGCAATGCTCGCCAGGTTTCCTTACCGCCACTTTCTGGGTCATGGTAATTTGGGTCCAGCCCCCGATCTAACATTTTGCAGATTTTCTCCACAGAACAGTGCTGAATGTAGTCCATCAGTTTTCTCAAGTTAGCCTAAAAAGATAAGAGGCAGATGATTAAAAGGGTAACTAAAAAAGGTTTCTGCTCAATTTATTTTAATTTGTTGTGAGGTTTAAAAGTTTTAACTGATATTTGTTTAATTATTTCCCTACAATTTTTTATTTACATATAAAAAAACTTGCAGTCAAGTTTGAGAAAATGACTCTATATGATTATGTGTCTCCATTCACACAGCATACCTAAATTTTTTTCTCACCTTATAGAGGTTTCCCAGTAGGAGGTGTCATGGCTGACTGCAAAGCTTTTTGAGCAATGTTAGACTGAGCCTATCCCAAGTCTGCCCTCATTAACATGCAATGCATAAAGCCTAGCCTCTACACCACATGTGTCAAACAGAAGGCCCACGGGCCAAATCTGGCCTGCCAGGACATTTCATGTGGCCCTCGCACCGCTCAAGCAGCTGTAGCACCCCCCTCCTCTCAGCCCCCACCTTGTCTCACCAGTCAGCAGCAGAGAACAGGACATAACTCCTCTGCCAGATCCTGTGCTTCTCCGTGCAGCCACAGAGAGGCTCATCTCTGCACCCCCCCCCCCCCTCATCTCAGCAGTCGGCAGCAGAGTGGAGGACAGAACTCCCCTGCCTGTCTCAGCAGTTGGCATCGGCAGAAGAGAGAATTACTCCAGACTACAGATCTTGACACTCTCTGCAACTGCAACACCCCCTCATCTCTGCCCCCTCTCCCCATCTCAATATTCAGCAGACTACAGTGCTCCAGGGGTTGTCTCGAATTCAAATTTTCGACTTTGCAATTTTTTGATAAAAGTTTTTTCATTGGTCAGGTGGATACTATACTAGTTGGCTTCTATATAAACCTCTGTTATTCTGACTGTTGGGCTATTTTCTTTATATGCCTGGTTTGACCATAGGAGCCACACCTTAAAACTAAAGGTGAGTGGGCAACCAACCTGTTTGTTGGATCCCCCATATTAGCTTATTTTTTGTTTCTTTGGGTGCACTGCGCTGTAAGGGTAGGGGACTCTTGACATATGATGGGGGGGAGGGGTGGGGTGCTCTACACATCTAGTATTACAGATACAACCATAATAATGTGGGATGTGGCCTGCGATGAAATTGAGTTTGACACCCCTGCTCTACACCTTTAATCCTTTGTTAGGACAGACAAATCTAGTTACAATTAATAATGAAGATCTGCTTGCACAGTACATCCAGGGTTAATTCTGGAAAACACAACTGCCCCACCCCTCACAAACAAAGAGAACTACCTGGGATTTGTTTCTTACTGGAGGGTCCAGAATAGGGCATTATAAAAAGATAAGCTCCAGTTTTATTTATTTATTTTTTTTCCCAGTTTTTACTTTTTGCTATGTAAATGCAGACATGTGACAAATATAAATCCCAATTTGGCTGCAAAATTGTAAATACACTTTAACTCTCACAAAAGAATACTAAATTTTGAAAAGTGCTTTGACTAAAACAAGATAGCATTATTTTTGTTAACAAAATACAGCTTTCTTCTTACTTAGTTCTTGTTTTCTCTCCTTGCATTGTGTAACTCCTGTAGACTAACCGCTTGCCGACCGTATACTGTATGTATACGGTGCCAAGGCGGCTCTCCTGCGCTGGATCCCATACCTGGTACGTGATCCAGCACTTCTGGGTTGGGGGCGCACAGGTGAGTCAACGGCGGCCTGCTTATGCTGATTATTCACAGTGGGAGCTGATCAGCGGGTACTGCGGCGGACTCAATGTCCCCCAGCACCCACCGATTATTCGTTATAGGCGGAACGAAAGTCTTCATATGTAAACAAGGCAGATTGCCGTTCTGTAAGCAGGAACACAGATCTCTGCCTTCCCCTAGTACAAGCATCTCCCACAGTTTAGTAAAGCACAGGCTAGGCAGACAGTTAACCCTTTGATCACCTCTGATGTTAACCCCGTCCCATCCAGTGTCATTAGCACAGTGAAGCAATATCGCAGTCCCGCTAAATGTTGCTAATCGCTGCCATTACTAGCAACAACAAAAAATTTTAAAAAATTCCAAGACATATACTATAGTTCTGAGACGCTATAACTTTTGCGCAAACCAATCACTATACACTTATTGGGATTTTTTTTTTTTTTTATTAAGAATATGTAGCAGAATATATATTGGCGCAAATGTATGAAAAACATTTTTTATAGCAGAAAGTAAAAAAAAAATGTTTTCTTTTCAAAATTGTCGGTCTGTTTTTGTTTATAGCACAAAAAATAAAAATTGCAGAGATGATTAAATACCACCAAAAGAAAGCTCTATTTGTTGGGAAAAAAAGGACATACCGTATTTAATCGGCGTATAACACGCACTTTTTTCCCCTTAAAATCAGGGGAAAATCGTGGGTGTGTGTTATACACCGATCCCCGCTGATTGTGAGGAGAGGAGCGAGCGGAGCCGAGATACACAAAGCCAAATGTACTTTGGCTGGACTCGGCTCCTTTCCCAGTCCCGCCCCTGAGCCCTGAGCCGAGTCTAGCCGAAGTACAATCGGCTTTGTGCATCTCGATCGGCACCAATTTTAAAAGAAACGAGGCTGCAAAGACACAGGGAAGGCTGCAATGAAACAGGCTGCTTTTTATGTCTAATAAAAATTGTTATTTGAAAAAAAGAAACAGGCTGAAATGACACAGGAAAGGCTGCAATGACACAGGCTGCAATGACACAGGGAAGGCTGCAGATGGACACGATAACGCTGCATTGATGGGCATTTAAATGTACGTTTTTTTCTTTAAACTTCCCTCCTAAAAGTTTTTTTCCTTAAAATTCCCTCCTAAACTTGGGGTGCGTGTTATACGCAGGCGCGTGTTATACGCCGATAAATACGGTACATTTTATTTGGGTACAGTGTCACACGCAGTGCCGTATCGAAAAAAATGACCTGGTCATGAAGGGGGGGTAAACCTTCCGAAGCTGATGTGGTTAAATAACTGTCCGTTGGACGTGTACATGCTCTAGTAGTGGCAGTGACTACAGCAGAATGTGCCAGCACACCATGCACTAGTAGGGCTGCTTGTAGTCCAACTAAGGAGTGCAGAGTTAAATTTGACAATGCTGCAGCTGAACTGAGTAAACTTTGTCACCCCAGGAAAGAAAGTGTGTGGACACACCTCACTAAAAGAATTAAAATTTTTACCATAATAGGAACATTTTTACAAAAACAAGAATATAGCCAACAACATATTTGGTTTAAGTGTCTGGGTGGAGATTAGATACACTTTAAAAGCATAGTGTACCAATGATGCTAGTTTTACAAACTGTTCTGGGGAATTTAACCACTTCAGCCCCGGAGGGATTTACCCCCTTCCTGACCAGAGAACTTTTTGCGATACGGCACTGCGTTGTTTTAACTGAAAATTGTGCGGTCGTGCGACATTGCACCCAAACAAAATGGACGTCCTTTTTTTACCCACAAATAGATCTTTCTTTTGGTGGTATTTGATCACCTCTGCGGTTTTTATTTTTTGCGCTATACAAAAAAGACCAACAATTTTGAAAAAAAAAAAGCTATATTTTTTACTTTTCGCTATAATAAATATCCCCAAGAAATATATATATAAAAAAAATAATTCTTTCTCAGTTTAGGCTGATATGTATTCTACATATTTTTGGTCAAAAAAAAAAAAAAAAAAATTGCAATAAGCGTATATTGATTGGTTTGTGCAAAAGTTATAACATCTACAAAATAGGGGATAGATTTATGGCATTTTTATTATTATTTTTTTTTTTATTAGTAATGGCGGCGATCTGCGATTTTTATCGTGACTACGACATTATGATGGACATATCGAACACTTTTGACACTATTTTGGGACCAGTGCTATAAAAATGCACTGATTGCTGTGTAAATGACACCGGCAGGGAAGGGGTTAAACATTAGGGGGCGATCAAGGGGTTAAGTGTGTCCAAGGGAGTAATTCTAACTGTGGGGGGTGATTGTCTCACTAGATCATGACAGAGATCACTGCTCCCGATGACAAGGAGCAGTAGATCTCTGTCATGTTGCTAAGCAGAACAGGGAAATTCCTTATTTACATAGGCATCTCCCCGTTCTGTCGCTCTGTGACACGATCACGCACCCCCGGCGGACATAGAGTCCGCGGGACCCGTGAGCACGAGCCCACAATGCTGCGATTTAAAGGGGACGTACCTGTACGCCCATTTGCCCAGCCATGCCATTGTGCCGACGTACATCATCGTGCGCTGGTCGGCATGTGGTTAAAGAGCCCAGCAAAAGCTACTTCTGTTAAGACTTTCTCTAACCGAAACTCCATATGCTTTCTGTATGAGTAGTGTGTGGTGGCGGGGGGAGGGATAGTCACTGCACTGCTATGATTTATTCAAAACAGTCTTTGCAGATCAAGCAAGATCTTCTAGACCACTGCTATGGATATATGTGACGTCAGGGCCAAGAAGCAAGGGCCTCAGAGTGTCGAGGAAGTGTCGGCACTCTTTGCATAACACCTAAAGTCCAAATTTAGAAAATAAAGGGAGTCTCACATGCACGGGGTGGTGACAGAGTCTTTTTAAACTTAGCTTCGCATACATACAAAAAAGTGCTTACAAATCCACCTGCTTGCTAGAAAGAGAAAAATATGAAATATTCATATGCAATATTATATATTTATCAGACTGAGAAAATAAAAAAAAAAAAGCTAATTAAAAATTTATTTTTTATCCCTGTACATAATAAATAATGAAAATATATACAACATCCAATATAACAAGCCAAACACTCCTTTAAATACCTTACATGTTTTGTTACGCAACAAAACAACACTTATTACAGAATTTCTGATGTATAATTTCAAGTCCTCCTTTAATAAGAACATCCTACAAGTGGTGAAATATTTTTCTGCCTAGGGACTTGCCTGATGAAGATGTGTGAAAAAAAAATGTAGCAAGGCTTATAGGGGTCTATTTATAAAGGACTGAACAGCAAGTTCACCCGAAAATTGTAAACACCCAGGTAGGCTACTTTAGGATGGTTTTTACATTATGTATAATAATTGGAAAGCAGAAAATATTATAAACTAAGGGATTTACCCAAGCAATCTTCACCCTGCCCAGAAAGGTTTCTACGGGTACCTATGCTGCTCTTTTGTCTACAATCACGTTCCCTACACAATTGCCAAAAGATGTCTTTATCCACTTCAATACCGGGCACTTTCACCCCCTTCCTGCCCAGGCCAATTTTCATCTTTTAGCGTTGTCACACTTTGAAAGATAATTGCGCATTCATGCAACACTGTACCCGTATGAAGTTTTTATCATTTTTTTCAGACAGATAGAGCTTTCTTTTGGTGGTATTTAATCATCAATGGGTTTTTTATTTGTTGCTAAACAAACAAACAAAAAAAAGACCGACCATTTTGAAGAAAAACAAGTTTTAGTTTTTGTTTTAAAATGGTGCAAATAGGTAATTTTCTCCTTCACTGATGTGCGCTGATGAGGCTGCACTGATGGGCACTGATATGCAGCACTGATGGGGCTGCGCCGATAATCAAGGCAATGATGATCAGTGCCCTGATTATCAGTGTAAATGTGTGATGTCAGAATTGTCAGTTACCGGCTCTCCCCACACTGACAGCGCGTGAGGAATGCCGATAACCGGCAAGTTTGTTTACATGTGATCAGCTGTGATTGAACACAGCTGATCACACCGATATGACACTGGGCACTGATATGCAGCACTGATTGGCACTGTTGGGGCTGCACCAATAATCAAGGCAATGATGATCAGTGCCCTGATTATCAGTGTAAATGTGTGATGTCAGAATTGCCGATTACCATCTCTCCTCTCCTGACGCTGTGACAGCGCGTGAGGAATGACGATAACCGGCAAGTTTGTTTACATGCGATCAGCTATGATTGGACACAGCTGATCACATAGTAAAGGGCTTCTGTGATTGGCCATTTGCTACAATCTGTGATCAACTTTGTCCGATGGACACAGCGATGACAGAGCACGCTGCATGCATGCCCCAGGGGGCGCGCGGGGGGGGGGGGGAGTGGTTCTGAGAGAAAGTCCATAGACGCTCTCCCAGAACTGGACGGCCGCGCTGTAGCCTTCTTTTGGTTATAGCACAGTTGGGAAGTGGTTAAAGTAAAACTAGTTTTGGATAGAGTGGAGAGGGATTAGAACACCTGTCAGTTTTATTGCTGTCTGTGCCCCCGTTAAAGAGATTCACCCTCTCTATTTATCCTGTTTACCATTTTGAAAGTGAAAGTAAAGAAAATCTAAAATTTTGGGTTATCCCCAGAAAATGAATAGAGGTGAAATGTTCCAATGGAGACACTAGTTCTGGTGACCTGGGGGTCCCCAAGGGATTACCCTAATTTGCGAGGATTTCCTCTCACTTCCTGTCCCATAGCCAAACAGGAAGTGAAGGGAAATTTCAGAAATGGGACACAGATGGCGAAAAAAAAATCTGACAGGGGTTATAACCCTCCCTTATGCCGTGTACACATGACCGGACTTTTCGACCGGACTGGTCCGACGGAACGATACCGTTGGACAATTCGATCGTGTGTGGGCTTCATCGGACCTTCCGCTCATTTTTTCTGTCGAAAATCAGACGGACTTTAGATTTAGAGCATGTTTCAAATCTTTCCGACAGACTCGAGTCCGAGCTAAAAATCAGTTTGTCTGTATGCTAGTCCGACGGACAAAAAACTACGCAAGGGCAGCTATTGGCTACTAGCTATGAACTTCCCTATTCTAGTCCGGTCGTACGTCATCACATTCAAACGACCGGACTTTTGAATGGACTTTAGTGTGTGTGTGCAAGTCCGGTTGTTCGCAAGTCCGGTTGTTCGCAAGTCCGGTTGTTCGCAAGTCCGTCTTAACTCCGTCGAAAGTTCGTCGGAAAGACCGTCAGACGTTTGATGCTGAAAAGTCCGCCCGTGTGTACACGGCATTACTCTATCGAAAATGAAAAAAAAAAAAAAAGTGTTGATTAGAGTTCTACTTTAAATGTGCAGCCAGTGCATATGCCTAGATGTGCCCCAGGGGCGTCGGGAGGGGGTGGCTAGACGTGGCTGAAACCCCGAATGTGCCCCCGAAAAGCCCCGAGCCTCAGGCATGCAGCTCACAATTGAAAGCCCCGAGCGGCGGGACCGATCTGATCCCGAGCGCCGCCGAGTTTGGCCGAGTGCCATAGCAATTCCCGCCTTCTGGAGCCTGCAACGCCTATGATGGATGTCCCCCTGGTCCAATGCTGGGACCGCGGGACGTGTGACGTCCATCATAGGTGCTGCAGGCTCCAGAAGGCGGGAATTACAATGCGGCCGCCACGCCACATCCCCGCTCTGCGCTCGGGTGGGCCGCTCTCCTCTTCTCTTCGGGTCCTCCTCCTCCTCTAACTGACTGCCTGGCTGCTGTGACACTGCACACCACAGCTGAGGTAGGTCAGACAGTGTATGTAAATGTCAGTGTATGTAGGTCAGTGTAGGTAGGTCAGTGTATGTAGGTCACTACCATCAGTGTATGTAGGTCAGTGTAGGTAGGTCAGTGTAGGTAGGTCACTACCATCAGTGTAGGTAGGTCAGTGTATGAGGTCAGTGTAGGTAGGTCAGTGTAGGTAGGTCACTACCATCAGTGTAGGTAGGCCACTACCATCAGTGTATGTAGGTCAGTGTAGGTAGGTCAGTTTAGGTAGGTCAGTGTATGTAGGTCAGTGTAGGTAGGTCACTACCATCAGTGTATGTAGGTAAGTGTAGGTAGGTCACTACCATCAGTGTAGGTAGGTCAGTGTAGGTAGGTCACTACCATCAGTGTATGTAGGTAAGTGTAGGTAGGTCACTACCATCAGTGTAGGTAGGTCAGTGTAGGTAGGTCACTACCATCAGTGTATGTAGGGCAGTGTAAGTAGGTCACTACCATCAGTGTAGGTAGGTCAGTGTAGGTAGGGCAGTGTATGTAGGTCAGGTAGGTCAAGGCCCAGCCAAAAAAAAAAAAAGGCCTGCGTCACGTGTACAACCCCCCCCCCCCCATTTCCGGCCTTGGACTTCGGGCTGAAGCCCCTGGTCTTTTTGCCACCTAGCAATGCACCTGATGTGCCCCACCTTCAGGAAAATCCCCTACAGTTTTTATGAAATTCCACAGGGCTTATGTAAGTTGTCATATAAATATAGATCATGCTCCATTAAGTTTTTCTTCTTTAGTTCAGTTACTATAGAACTGGGCTACCATCCAAAATGCCTCAACTATATTTCACTAAATTATATATAATCCCAAATACAAGTTTGTGCATCAGTATGACTCATACGAAGACTCAGGAAGAACCTAATTAAATAACAACTATACAATCATCATGTCATTTTTATTGTATCAAAGTAGATCACAAAAAATAACTGTTGTCAGCTACAAAACCTGTATGTTTAGAGGAGCAAGAATTACAGCATTGCTTGATGACTAAGTGCCATGGGAATTTTACCTTACCAACCCACGTGGGCTCAGAGAGCACCTCTACAAAGTTGTAAAGGAGGGGGAGAGGCAGATGCTTTATTTGTATTTTTTTATAATGAAAGCTTAAAGTATTTTAGAAGAACTTGGTCTGTTGAAATCAAAGTTTGTCTCTTGGATATCTTTTATCATGCATCTCTGTCCTGTTACTGGCCAGGTGAAAAAAATAGAAAAAAAGCTTAAAAATAAATGTAGCCACCACATCTAAAGACTAGTAAGCTGTATTACATTTTTTTTATTACATGTGCTTTAAAGGTTAGGTTCACCTTTTGGAACATGTTGTCCCTCCCCCAATCCCCCTTTAACAGGGGATGGCGGTTCTTTACCCCGCACCCACTGTCACTTTTTGAAAGTAGCGTGGTCGTTCAGGGCTCTGCTCACACAGTCACATCATTCATTCATAGTTTCAAGTGAATGAATGAACCAAATGAATGTAGTTCGTTCACAAACCCTGCAGCTTTCAAACTGACAGCCTGTATGGAGGTACAATCCGAAAGCTGCAGGCCTGCAGAAGACATTACACCCATAATCTACTGATCACGGGTGCAATGCTTTGTAGGCTCCTGCAGGAAAAAATAATAAATGCACATTTTTTTCTGCAAAAAAAAAAATGCATTATTTTTTCTATAAAAAGGTGAACTTTAAGCACATCCAAAACATGGAAGCTCTCCATTGTTGACTGTACCTGTCGCAATCTGCATAACGAACACACAGAGTTATGAAATTGCCCCAAAGAGAATCTGCTAAAAAGCGTATCCTGAAAAAACTATGTGAGAACCCTTAATAACAAAAGGCGCCATTCTTAGGCTCCCAAATTACATAATGTTTCTAAAGGCAGGGAGCCCAATGCATGCACACAATGTACATCTCTGGCATGGTCCCTGTGTGCCAGGGGGACACCATCCCCGTGCCACACAATCAAAATGGCACCCAAAAGAAGCCATAGAGAAGATGCCAATGAGGGACCACTCGTGAACATCGTTGGAGTGGAGGTGAGTATAACCAAATATGACTGGGTTTGATGCTCAAATGCCAAAATTAAAAGCACATTATAGCACATTATTTCAACTCTCCCTAACAACAACAACTTTGATTGACACTACTGTGAGTGAACTTGCATAATAATTTGGTCTGAAAAGTAAAAAAAAAAAAAATACTACTTAAAAAAGCAAAAGGCTTTATAGCTTACATACATTTTCTAAAACCTCCACTTCAGTAACCACTGTGCATAAAATGAAAGTGGCAATGAATGTATAGTACATGTCAGAATGTTAAAAAAAAACAAGTAACATTCATTGACAGAATATGCAACATACTTTTGTATGTAGTTTGGCAATCTGTTTCTCGTCAATACTGGATTGCTTGTACAGCCTCTTTTTATATCGAAACTGAAAAAGAAAAAAATGACAGCAAAGACTATTAACAATCTATGACCAGTGTTAACAATATTATTCAAATTATTTTTACCCATAGTAACAATACAAGCATAGGCACATATAGTGCCTTAAAAAAGTATTCATATCCCTTGAAATTCTCCACATTTTGTCATGTTAAAACCAAAAACGTAAATGTATTTTATTGGAATTTTATGTGATAGACCAACACAAAGTGACCCATAATTGTGAAGGGGAAGGTAAATGATTAATGGTGTTCAAATTTTTTTACAAATAAATATGTAAAAAGTGTGGTGTGCAATTTGTATGGCGCCCCCCTGAGTCAATACTTTGCTGAATCACCTTTCGCTACAATTACAGCTGCAAGACTTTTTGGGGATGTCTCTACCAGCTTTGCACATCTAGAGAGTGACATTTTTGCCCATTCATCTTTGCAAAATATTTCAAGCTCTGTTAGATTGGATGGAGGGCATTTGAGCAGCAATTTTCAGGTCTTGCCACAGATTGTCATTGGATTCAGGTCTGGACTTTGACTGGGCCATTCTAACACATAAATATGCTTTGATCTAAACCATTCATTGTAACTCTGGCTGTATGTTTAGGGTCGTTGTCCTGCTGGAAGCAGGACAACCTCTGCCCCAGTCTCAAGTCTTTTGCAGACTCTAACAGGTTTTCTTCTAAGATTGCCCTGTATTTGGCTCCATCCGTCTTCCCATCAACTCTGACCAGCTTTCCTGTCCCTGCTGAAGAAAACCATCCCCACAACATGATGCTGCCACCACAATGTTTCACGGCGGGGATGGTGTGTTCAGGGTGATGTGCAGTGTTAGTTTTCCGCCACACATAGCGTTTTGCTTTTAAGCCAAAAAGTTCAATTTAGGTCTCATCTGACCAGATCACCTTCTTCCAAATGTTTGCTGTGTCCCCCACATGGCTTCTCACAAACTGCAAAAGCGACTTCTTATGGCTTTTCTTTCAACAAATTCTTTCTTCTTGCCACTCTTCCATAAAGGGCAGATTTGTGGAGAGCACAACTAATAGTTGTCCTGTGGACAGATTCTCCCACCTGAGCTGTGGATCTCTGCAGTTCCTCCAGAGTTACCATGGGCCTCTTTTGGCTGCTTCTCTGATTAATGCTCTCCTTGCCCCGCCTGTCAGTTTAGGTGGACGGCCATGTCCTGGTAGGTTTTCGGTTGTGCCATAATCTTTCCATTTTTTTTATAATGGATTGAACAGTGCCCTGTAAAATGTTCAAAGCTTGGGATATTTTTTTATAACCTAACCCTGCTTTAAACTTCTCCAAAACGTTATCCCTGACCTGTCTGGTGTGTTCCTTGGCCTTCATGATGCTGTTTGTTCACTAAGGTTCTCCAACAAACCTCTGAGGGCCTCACAGAACAGATGTATTTATACTAAGCTTAAATTACACACAAGTGGACTGTATTTACTAATTAGGTGACTTCTGAAAGCAATTGGTTCCACCAGATTTTAGTTAGGGGTATCAGAGTAAAGGGGGCTGAATACAAATGCACGCCACACTTTTTCGATATTTATTTGTAAAAAAAAAAATTGAAAACCATTTATCATTTTCTCTCCACTTCACAATTATGTGCCACTTTGTGTTGGTCTATCACATAAAATCCCAATAAAATACATTTACGTTCTTGGTTGTAACATGACAAAATGTGGAAAATTTCAAGGGGTATGAATACTTTTTCAAGGCACTATATATAACTGTGCTACTGTAGGAATAAAGAATAAAAATATTTAAGTTTGGCATACTTTTTTGTTCTTTAATTCTGTGCATCATGTTAACCATGCTATATAAAAATGCAGACACTTGCCATTGTGGGCCACTATCGACTTAGTGGACTCCCATCCTATCCCTGTTTCATCCCTATCTTGGCTCCCCCCCTCCCCCCCAAACATCACCTGACCATGCATTGGACCCTGCGTAACTCATTCTCTCCACCTATAGCGCTCAGTCAAATTTTCGGCAGGTCTAACATTTACTCATTTACTTTTACTTCGCATTACTCACTGTCCATCATTTCCTCCCAGTTGAGGAAATCCTAAGCAATTTTCCTTGTGGATCGATAACGGTTTCACTGACATTCATTCTCTGTTCGCCCCTACGAGAGTACTAACTTTTGAAGTTCTCAGATCCTCTCATAATATTCCCTTTGTAAATGAGAACATTATAGTTATCTACAACTTAGACACTTCCTTCAACAACTAATAAAATCCCCAGGATTGATATCCTTACTTTATTCTTCAATCATTTCCTTTAGAAAACCTCCAATACGGCCCTATCATTTACAATAGGAGAGGGATTTGTGAAGACAGATAGACCCAGAGGACTGGCAGATCATGACAATAGCCCTCTTGTGAAGGAATGTGATGTAGATAATAATAATAATCTGAAAATGTCTATTTTCTTATGTGTATACATATTTTTCTCCTTACTCATTATATAAGTATACAGGTTTGCTCTGTTCCTATATTTTCTCAAGATGGCGGGTACCCCCTACATCCCACACATCAGAAGAACGCGGAACTGAAGATAAAACCAAGGACAGCCAAACCTTGTCATGAAGATTCTCCATCTTCTTTTCTATCTTAACCAATGAGATGTACCTATTAGACTAACATAGCAATGACGTATTTTTGTGTATAAAACATTAGCACTGCCTTGAATAAATTAGAAGTGTAAAAAGTAACGGTGCTGAGCGTGTCTCAGAGTGTTTACTTTTATATGCATGCATAGCCACACTTTCCAATTAGAGACAGCAGCAGATAACCTTGGGCTCGATTGAAGCTCTTAATCATTTCCTTAACACTCTCAAAAAGCTCCAAAAATTTTCTTATATTAGAGAATGCTTACAAGGTGTTATATGGATGGTACTATACACCAGCTAGACTGGCCCGATTCATTTCATCTTTGTTTTCGGGGCTGTTCGCAGGAAGGTACTATGGCTCACATTTGGTGGGAATGTCCTAGGGCAGTGATGGCGAACCTTGGCACCCCAGATGTTTTAGAACTACATTTCCCATGATGCTCATGCACTCTGCAGTGTAAAACATCTGGGGTGCCAAGGTTCGTCATCACTGTCCTAGGGTGTGCGGATTGTGCGTCAGGGCTTACAACCTCCTTCATAACATGTTTCACACTAACCTCAAATAAGACCCTTACGAGGCTCTCCTTTGTAAGCCAATCTCCGAACTGCTTCATTCTGAACGCCAACTGGCTCTGCATCTTTTTACTGCAACTAAGCTGACCATTGCGAGAGCTTGGAAAATCCCTGTGCCTAGCTATGAAGCAGTCAAGAATCGTATGAACGATATTATGATGAATGAGAAATTGAGGGCCTTTGCCTCGGAGATCCATAATAAATTTCTCAAGGTCTGGCAGCCGCGGATTACATACGATAATAATTGTTGTATA